>NW_022881477.1:0-39896 GCF_004382145.1 Drosophila mauritiana
ACTAATGAGAATTTTTATTTGTAAACACAATGGGCATAAGTTTTAATTAGCATTAACGATGACGTGGCCAAGAATGAACTGACTTAATATCAAATGGACCACGTCATCAATTCATGAATACCGTCTCTGGGACGTAGATTTCCTACGAATTGGAATTTTATAAATTCGATATTGTCAATATTTTTATGAAGTAAATTTTGTGTTCACCTTAGCATATTTAGTCATGTATATCTATTAGCAATTATTTTAAATTTCATGTTGCTAGTTAATTACCGCTAATTAATATTAAATATTTTTGATTTTGATTGTCGATTATCAAAACAATTAAGAACTTATTTTAAAAATATAACGAATTATTTAGATACGAACCTTTATTCTTGGTCCTTGATTACGACATCATTTGTGCTAATTTTACATCCAAGCAGCTCCTGAAACTATATCGCAGGTCATCTAGCTTATTGGCTCCCAGAGGGTACATGTAATTAAAACAAAACCATTACAAGTTTAGTGTTATTGTAAACACAATGGGCATAAGTTTTAATTAGCATTAACGATGACGTGGCCAAGAATGGAACTGACTTAATATCAAATGGACCACGTCATCAATTCATGAATACCGTCTCTGGGACGTAGATTTCCTACGAATTGGAATTTTATTAAAACGATATTGTCAATATTTTTATGAAGTAAATTTTGTGTTCACCTTAGCATATTTAGTCATGTATATCTATTAGCAATTTTTAAATTTCATGTTGCTAGTTAATTACCGCTAATTAATATTAAATATTTTTTGATTTTGATTGTCGATTATCAAAACAATATAAGAACTTATTTTAAAAATATAACGAATTATTTAGATACGAACCTTTTATTCTTGGTCCTTGATTACCGACATCATTTGTGCTAATTTTACATCCAAGCAGCTCCTGAAACTATATCGCAGGTCATCTAGCTTATTGGCTCCTACATGGGGCGGAGGGTAAGCAGGGACATGGTTTAGGGCATTAACGATGACGTGGCCGAATGGAACTGACTTAATATCAAATGGACCACGTCATCAATTTGAATACCGTCTCTGGGACGTAGATTTCCTACGAATTGGAATTTTATAAAATTCGATATTGTCAATATTTTTATGAAGTAAATTTTGTGTTCACCTTAGCATATTTAGTCATGTATATCTATTAGCAATTGTTTTAAATTTCATGTTGCTAGTTAATTACCGCTAATTAATATTAAATATTTTTGATTTTGATTGTCGATTATCAAAACAATATAAGAACTTATTTTAAAAATATAACGAATTATTTAGATACGAACCTCTTATTCTTTGGTCCTTGATTTACGACATCCTTTGTTCTAATTTTACATCCGCGCAGCTCCTGAAACTACATCGCAGGTCATCTAGCTTATTGGCTCCAGAGGGTACATGTAATTAAAACAAAACCAAGTTTAGTGTTATTTGTAAACACAATGGGCATAAGTTTTAATTAGCATTAACGATGACGTGGCCAAGAATGGAACTGACTTAATATCAAATGGACCACGTCATCAATTCATGAATACCGTCTCTGGGACGTAGATTTCCTACGAATTGGAATTTTTAAAAAAATTCGATATTGTCAATATTTTTATGAAGTAAATTTTGTGTTCACCTTAGCATTTTAGTCATGTATATCTATTAGCAATTTTTAAATTTCATGTTGCTAGTTAATTACCGCTAATTAATATTAAATATTTTTGATTTTGATTGTCGATTATCAAAACAACATAAGAACTTATTTTAAAAATATAACGAATTATTTAGATACGAACCTTTTATTCTTGGTCCTTGATTACGACATCATTTGTGCTAATTTTACATCCGCAGCTCCTGAAACTACATCGCAGGTCATCTAGCTTATTGGCTCCCAGAGGGTACATGTAATTAAAACAAAACCATTACAAGTTTAGTGTTATTGTAAACACAATGGGCATAAGTTTTAATTAGCATTAACGATGACGTGGCCAAGAATGGAACTGACTTAATATCAAATGGACCACGTCATCAATTCATGAATACCGTCTCTGGGACGAAGATTTCCGACGAATTGGAATTTTATATAAAATTCGATATTGTCAATATTTTTATGAAGTAAATTTTGTGTTCACCTTAGCATATTAGTCATGTATATCTATTAGCAATTGTTTTAAATTTCATGTTGCTAGTCAATTACCGCTAATTAATATTAAAATTATTTTTTATTTTGATTGTCGAATATCAAAACAACATAAGAACTTATTTTAAAAAAATATAACGAATTATTTAGATACGAACCTCTTATTCTTGGTCCTTGATTTACGACATCCTTTGTTCTAATTTTACATCCGCGCAGCTCCTGAAACTATATCGCAGGTCATCTAGCTTATTGGCTCCCAGAGGGTACATGTAATTAAAACAAAACCATTACAAGTTTAGTGTTATTTGTAAACACAATGGGCATAAGTTTTAATTAGCATTAACGATGACGTGGCCAAGAATGAACTGACTTAATATCAAATGGACCACGTCATCAATATATGAATACCGTCTCTGGGACGTAGATTTCCTACGAATTGGAATTTTATATTAAATTCGATATTGTCAATATTTTTATGAAGTAAATTTTGTGTTCACCTTAGCATATTAGTCATGTATATCTATTAGCAATGTTTTAAATTTCATGTTGCTAGTTAATTACCGCTAATTAATATTAAATATTTTTTGATTTTGATTGTCGATAATCAAAACAACATAAGAACTTATTTTAAAAAAATATAACGAATTATTTAGATACGAACCTCTTATTCTTGGTCCTTGATTTACGACATCCTTTGTTCTAATTTACATCCGCGCAGCTCCTGAAACTACATCGCAGGTCATCTAGCTTATTGGCTCCCAGGGTACATGTAATTAAAACAAAACCATTACAAGTTTAGTGTTATTTGTAAACACAATGGGCATAAGTTTTAATTAGCATTAACGATGACGTGGCCAAGAATGGAACTGACTTAATATCAAATGGACCACGTCATCAATTATGAATACCGTCTCTGGGACGTAGATTTCCTACGAATTGGAATTTTATTAAAAAAATTCGATATTGTCAATATTTTTATGAAGTAAATTTTTGTTCACCTTAGCATATTAGTCATGTATATCTATTAGCAATTATTAAATTTCATGTTGCTAGTTAATTACCGCTAATTAATATTAAATATTTTTGATTTTGATTGTCGATTATCAAAACAATATAAGAACTTATTTTAAAAATATAACGAAAATGATAAAAATGATTACCGACATCATTTTTGCTAATTTTACATCCAAGCAGCTCCTGAAACTACATCGCAGGTTATCTAGCTTATTGGCTCCCAGAGGGTACATGTAATTGAAACAAATCCATTACAAGTTTAGTGTTATTTGTAAACACAATGGGCATAAGTTTTAATTAGCATTAACGATGACGTGGCCAAGAATGGAACTGACTTAATATCAAATGGACCACGTCATCAATTCATGAATACCGTCTCTGGGACGTAGATTTCCTATGAATTGGAATTTTATTAAAAAATTCGATATTGTCAATATTTTTATGAAGTAAATTTTGTGTTCACCTTAGCATATTTAGTCATGTATATCTATTAGCAATTTTAAATTTCATGTTGCTAGTTAATTACCGCTAATTAATATTAAATATTTTTGATTTTGATTGTCGATTATTCAAAACAACATAAGAACTTATTTTAAAAATATAACGAATTATTTAGATACGAACCTCTTTATTCTTTGGTCTTGATTACGACATCTTTGTTCTAATTTTACATCCGCGCAGCTCCTGAAACTACATCGCAGGTCATCTAGCTTATTGGCTCCCAGAGGGTACATGTAATTGAAAAAAACCATTACAGTTTAGTGTTAATTGTAAACACAATGGGCATAAGTTTTAATTAGCATTAACGATGACGTGGCCAAGATGAACTGACTTAATATCAATGGACCACGTCATCAATTCATGAATACCGTCTCTGGACGTAGATTTCTACGAATTGGAATTTTATATTAAATTCGATATTGTCAATATTTTATGAAGTAAATTTTGTGTTCACCTTAGCATATTAGTCATGTATTATTAGCAATTGTTTTAAATTTCATGTTGCTAGTTAATTACCGCTAATTAATATTAAATATTTTTGATTTTGATTGTCGATTATCAAAACAACATAAGAACTTATTTTAAAATATAACGAATTATTTAGATACGAACCTCTTATTCTTGGTCCTTGATTTACGACATCTTTGTTCTAATTTTACATCCGCGCAGCTCCTGAAACTACATCGCAGGTCATCTAGCTTATTGGCTCCCAGAGGGTACATGTAATTAAAACAAAACCATTACAAGTTTAGTTTTATTTGTAAACACAATGGGCATAAGTTTTAATTAGCATTAACGATGACGTGGCCAAGAATGAACTGACTTAATATCAAATGGACCACGTCATCAATATATGAATACCGTCTCTGGGACGTAGATTTCCTACGAATTGGAATTTTATATTAAATTCGATATTGTCAATATTTTATGAAGTAAATTTGTGTTCACCTCAGCATCATTAGTCATGTATTAGCAAGTGTTTTAAATTTCATGTTGCTAGTTAATACCGCTAATTAATATTAAATATTTTTTGATTTTGATTGTCGATTATCAAACAACATAAGAACTTATTTTAAAAATATAACGAATTATTTAGATACGAACCTCTTATTCTTTGGTCCTTGATTTACGACATCCTTTGTTCTAATTTTACATCCGCGCAGCTCCTGAAACTACATCGCAGGTCATCTAGCTTATTGGCTCCCAGAGGGTACATGTAATTAAACAAAACCATTACAAGTTTAGTGTTATTTGTAAACACAATGGGCATAAGTTTTAATTAGCATTAACGATGACGTGGCCAAGAATGGAACTGACTTAATATCAAATGGACCACGTCATCAATTCATGAATACCGTCTCTGGGACGTAGATTTCCTATGAATTGGAATTTTTAAAAAATTCGATATTGTCAATATTTTTATGAAGTAAATTTTGTGTTCACCTTAGCATATTTAGTCATGTATATCTATTAGCAATTTTAAATTTCATGTTGCTAGTTAATTACCGCTAATTAATATGAAATATTTTTGATTTTGATTGTCGATTATCAAAACAATATAAGAACTTATTTTAAAAATATAACGAATTATTTAGATACGAACCTTTTATTCTTGGTCCTTGATTACCGACATCATTTGTGCTAATTTTACATCCAAGCAGCTCCTGAAACTACATCGCAGGTCATCTAGCTTATTGGCTCCCAGAGGGTACATGTAATTAAAACAAAACCATTACAAGTTTAGTGTTATTTGTAAACACAATGGGCATAAGTTTTAATTAGCATTAACGATGACGTGGCCAAGAATGGAACTGACTTAATATCAAATGGACCACGTCATCAATTCATGAATACCGTCTCTGGGACGTAGATTTCCTACGAATTGGAATTTTATTAAAATTCGATATTGTCAATATTTTTATGAAGTAAATTTTGTGTTCACCTTAGCATATTTAGTCATGTATATCTATTAGCAATTGTTTAAATTTCATGTTGCTAGTTAATTACCGCTAATTAATATTAAATATTTTTTGATTGTCGATTATCAAAACAATATAAGAACTTATTTTAAAAATATAACGAATTATTTAGATACGAACCTTTTATTCTTGGTCCTTGATTTACGACATCATTTGTTCTAATTTTACATCCGCAGCTCCTGAAACTACATCGCAGGTCATCTAGCTTATTGGCTCCCAGAGGGTACATGTAATTAAAACAAAACCATTACAAGTTTAGTGTTATTTGTAAACACAATGGGCATAAGTTTTAATTAGCATTAACGATGACGTGGCCAAGAATGGAACTGACTTAATATCAAATGGACCACGTCATCAATATGAATACCGTCTCTGGGACGTAGATTTCCTACGAATTGGAATTTTATTAAAAATTCGATATTGTCAATATTTTTTATGAAGTAAATTTTGTGTTCACCTTAGCATATTAGTCATGTATTAGCAAGTTTTCAATTTCATGTTGCTAGTTAATTACCGCTAATTAATATTAAATATTTTGATTTCGATTATCAAAACAATATAAGAACTTATTTTAAAAAATATAACGAATTATTTAGATACGAACCTTTTTATTCTTGGTCCTTGATTACGACATCATTTGTGCTAATTTTACATCCAAGCAGCTCCTGAAACTACATCGCAGGTCATCTAGCTTATTGGCTCCCAGAGGGTACATGTAATTAAAACAAAACCATTACAAGTTTAGTGTTATTTGTAAACACAATGGGCATAAGTTTTAATTAGCATTAACGATGACGTGGCCAAGAATGGAACTGACTTAATATCAAATGGACCACGTCATCAATTCATGAATACCGTCTCTGGGACGTAGATTTCCTACGAATTGGAATTTTATTAAAAATTCGATATTGTCAATATTTTTATGAAGTAAATTTTGTGTTCACCTTAGCATATTTAGTCATGTATATCTATTAGCAATTTTTAAATTTCATGTTGCTAGTTAATTACCGCTAATTAATATTAAATATTTTTGATTTTGATTGTCGATTATCAAAACAATATAAGAACTTATTTTAAAAATATAACGAATTATTTAGATACGAACCTTTTATTCTTGGTCCTTGATTTACGACATCATTTGTGCTAATTTTACATCCGCGCAGCTCCTGAAACTACATCGCAGGTCATCTAGCTTATTGGCTCCCAGAGGGTACATGTAATTAAAACAAAACCATTACAAGTTTAGTGTTATTTGTAAACACAATGGGCATAAGTTTTAATTAGCATTAACGATGACGTGGCCAAGAATGGAACTGACTTAATATCAAATGGACCACGTCATCAATTATGAATACCGTCTCTGGGACGTAGATTTCCTACGAATTGGAATTTTATATTAATTTCGATATTGTCAATATTTTTATGAAGTAAATTTTGTGTTCACCTTAGCATATTAGTCATGTATATCTATTAGCAATTTTTAAATTTCATGTTGCTAGTTAATTACCGCTAATTAATATTAAATATTTTTTGATTGTCGATTATCAAAACAACATAAGAACTTATTTTAAAAATATAACGAATTATTTAGATACGAACCTTTTATTCTTGGTCCTTGATTACGACATCCTTTGTTCTAATTTTACATCCGCAGCTCCTGAAACTACATCGCAGGTCATCTAGCTTATTGGCTCCCAGAGGGTACATGTAATTAAAACAAAACCATTACAAGTTTAGTGTTATTTGTAAACACAATGGGCATAAGTTTTAATTAGCATTAACGATGACGTGGCCAAGAATGGAACTGACTTAATATCAAATGGTTGAATAATTCATGTTGCTAGTTAATTACCGCTAATTAATATTAAATATTTTTTGATTGTCGATTATCAAAACAATATAAGAACTTATTTTAAAAATATAACGAATTATTTAGATACGAACCTCTTATTCTTTGGTCCTTGATTTACGACATCCTTTGTTCTAATTTTACATCCGCGCAGCTCCTGAAACTACATCGCAGGTCATCTAGCTTATTGGCTCCCAGAGGGTACATGTAATTAAAACAAAACCATTACAAGTTTAGTGTTATTTGTAAACACAATGGGCATAAGTTTTAATTAGCATTAACGATGACGTGGCCAAGAATGAACTGACTTAATATCAAATGGACCACGTCATCAATATATGAATACCGTCTCTGGGACGTAGATTTCCTACGAATTGGAATTTTATATTAAATTCGATATTGTCAATATTTTATGAAGTAAATTTTGTGTTCACCTTAGCATCATTAGTCATGTATTAGCAAGTGTTTCAAATTTCATGTTGCTAGTTAATACCGCTAATTAATATTAAATATTTTTTGATTTTGATTGTCTATCAAAACAACATAAGAACTTATTTTAAAAATATAACGAATTATTTAGATACGAACCTCTTATTCTTTGGTCCTTGATTTACGACATCCTTTGTTCTAATTTTACATCCGCGCAGCTCCTGAAACTACATCGCAGGTCATCTAGCTTATTGGCTCCCAGAGGGTACATGTAATTAAAACAAAACCATTACAAGTTTAGTGTTATTTGTAAACACAATGGGCATAAGTTTTAATTAGCATTAACGATGACGTGGCCAAGAATGAACTGACTTAATATCAAATGGACCACGTCATCAATTATGAATACCGTCTCTGGGACGTAGATTTCCTACGAATTGGAATTTTATATTAAATTCGATATTGTCAATATTTTTATGAAGTAAATTTTGTGTTCACCGCATATTAGTCATGTATTAGCAATGTTTTAAATTTCATGTTGCTAGTTAATTACCGCTAATTAATATTAAATATTTTTTGATTTTGATTGTCGATTATCAAAACAACATAAGAACTTATTTTAAAAATATAACGAATTATTTAGATACGAACCTCTTATTCTTTGGTCCTTGATTTACGACATCCTTTGTTCTAATTTTACATCCGCGCAGCTCCTGAAACTACATCGCAGGTCATCTAGCTTATTGGCTCCCAGAGGGTACATGTAATTAAAACAAAACCATTACAAGTTTAGTGTTATTTGTAAACACAATGGGCATAAGTTTTAATTAGCATTAACGATGACGTGGCCAAGAATGAACTGACTTAATATCAAATGGACCACGTCATCAATTCATGAATACCGTCTCTGGGACGTAGATTTCCTACGAATTGGAATTTTATTAAAAATTCGATATTGTCAATATTTTTATGAAGTAAATTTTGTGTTCACCTTAGCATATTTAGTCATGTATATCTATTAGCAATTGTTTTAAATTTCATGTTGCTAGTTAATTACCGCTAATTAATATAAATATTTTTTGATTGTCGATTATCAAAACAACATAAGAACTTATTTTAAAAATATAACGAATTATTTAGATACGAACCTTTTATTCTTGGTCCTTGATTACGACATCTTTGTCTAATTTTACATCCGCAGCTCCTGAAACTACATCGCAGGTCATCTAGCTTATTGGCTCCCAGAGGGTACATGTAATTAAAACAAAACCATTACAAGTTTAGTGTTATTTGTAAACACAATGGGCATAAGTTTTAATTAGCATTAACGATGACGTGGCCAAGAATGGAACTGACTTAATATCAAATGGACCACGTCATCAATTCATGAATACCGTCTCTGGGACGTAGATTTCCTACGAATTGGAATTTTATTAAAAAATTCGATATTGTCAATATTTTTATGAAGTAAATTTTGTGTTCACCTTAGCATATTTAGTCATGTATATCTATTAGCAATTTTTTAAATTTCATGTTGCTAGTTAATTACCGCTAATTAATATTAAATATTTTTGATTGTCGATTATCAAAACAACATAAGAACTTATTTTAAAAATATAACGAATTATTTAGATACGAACCTTTTATTCTTGGTCCTTGATTACGACATCTTTGTGCTAATTTTACATCCGCAGCTCCTGAAACTACATCGCAGGTCATCTAGCTTATTGGCTCCCAGAGGGTACATGTAATTAAAACAAAACCATTACAAGTTTAGTGTTATTTGTAAACACAATGGGCATAAGTTTTAATTAGCATTAACGATGACGTGGCCAAGAATGGAACTGACTTAATATCAAATGGACCACGTCATCAATTCATGAATACCGTCTCTGGGACGTAGATTTCCTACGAATTGGAATTTTAAAAATTCGATATTGTCAATATTTTTATGAAGTAAATTTTGTGTACACCTTAGCATATATAGTCATGTATTAGCAATTGTTTTAAATTTCATGTTGCTAGTTAATTACCGCTAATTAATATAAATATTTTTTGATTGTCGATTATCAAAACAATATAAGAACTTATTTTAAAAATATAACGAATTATTTAGATACGAACCTTTTATTCTTGGTCCTTGATTACGACATCTTTGTTCTAATTTTACATCCGCAGCTCCTGAAACTACATCGCAGGTCATCTAGCTTATTGGCTCCCAGAGGGTACATGTAATTAAAACAAAACCATTACAAGTTTAGTGTTATTTGTAAACACAATGGGCATAAGTTTTAATTAGCATTAACGATGACGTGGCCAAGAATGAACTGACTTAATATCAAATGGACCACGTCATCAATATATGAATACCGTCTCTGGGACGTAGATTTCCTACGAATTGGAATTTTATATTAAATTCGATATTGTCAATATTTTATGAAGTAAATTTTGTGTTCACCTAGCATATTAGTCATGTATTAGCAATGTTTTAAATTTCATGTTGCTAGTTAATTACCGCTAATTAATATTAAATATTTTTTGATTTTGATTGTCTATAATCAAACAACATAAGAACTTATTCTAAAAATATAACGAATTATTTAGATACGAACCTCTTATTCTTTGGTCCTTGATTTACGACATCCTTTGTTCTAATTTTACATCCGCGCAGCTCCTGAAACTACATCGCAGGTCATCTAGCTTATTGGCTCCCAGAGGGTACATGTAATTAAAACAAAACCATTACAAGTTTAGTGTTATTTGTAAACACAATGGGCATAAGTTTTAATTAGCATTAACGATGACGTGGCCAAGAATGGAACTGACTTAATATCAAATGGACCACGTCATCAATTCATGAATACCGTCTCTGGGACGTAGATTTCCTACGAATTGGAATTTTATTAAAAATTCGATATTGTCAATATTTTTATGAAGTAAATTTTGTGTTCACCTTAGCATATTTAGTCATGTATATTAGCAATTTTAAATTTCATGTTGCTAGTTAATTACCGCTAATTAATATTAAATATTTTTTGATTGTCGATTATCAAAACAACATAAGAACTTATTCTAAAAATATAACGAATTATTTAGATACGAACCTCTTATTCTTTGGTACTTGATTTACGACATCCTTTGTTCTCATTTTTACATCCGCGCAGCTCTGAAATTACATCGCAGGTCATCTAGCTTATTGGGTCCCAGAGGGTACATGTAATTGAAACAAAACCATTACAAGTTTAGTGTTATTTGTAAACACAATGGGCATAAGTTTTAATTAGCATTAACGATGACGTGGCCAAGAATGGAACTGACTTAATATCAAATGGACCACGTCATCAATTCATGAATACCGTCTCTGGGACGTAGATATCCTATGAATTGGAATTTTAGTTAAAAATTCGATATTGCTAATATTTTTATGAAGTAAATTTTGTGTTCACCTTAGCATATTTAGTCATGTAGCAATTAGCAATTATTTTAAATTTCATGTTGCTAGTTAATTACCGGTAATTAATATGAAATATTTTTGATTGTCGATTATCAAAACAATATAAGAACTTATTTTAAAAATATAACGAATTATTTAGATACGAACCTTTTATTCCTTGGTCCTTGATTACCGACATCATTTGTGCTAATTTTACATCCGCGCAGCTCCTGAAACTACATCGCAGGTCATCTAGCTTATTGGCTCCCAGAGGTACATGTAATTAAAACAAAACCATTACAAGTTTAGTGTTATTTGTAAACACAATGGGCATAAGTTTTAATTAGCATTAACGATGACGTGGCCAAGTATAGAACTGACTTAATATCAAATGGACCACGTCATCAATATATGAATACCGTCTCTGGGACGTAGATTTCCTACGAATTGGAATTTTATATTAAATTCGATATTGTCAATAATTTTATGAAGTAAATTTTGTATACACCTTAGCATATATAGTCATGTATTTCTATTAGCAATTGTTTTAAATATCATGTTGCTAGTTAATTACCGCTAATTAATATTAAATATGTTTTGATTTTGATTATCGATTGTCAAAACAACATAAGAACTTATTTTAAAAATATAACGAATTATTTAGATACAAACCTCTTATTCTTTGGTCCTTGATTTACGACATCCTTTGTTCTAATTTTACATCCGCGCAGCTCCTGAAACTATATCGCAGGTCATCTAGCTTATTGGCTCCCAGAGGGTACATGTAATTAAAACAAAACAATTACAAGATTAGTTTTATTTGTAAACACAATGGGCATAAGTTTTAATTAGCATTAACGATGACGTGGCCAAGAATATAACTGACTTAATATCAAATGGACCATGTCATCAATATATGAATACCGTCTCTGGGACGTAGATTTCCTACGAATTGGAATTTTATATTAAATTCGATATTGTCAATATTTTTATGAAGTAAATTTTGTGTTCACCTCAGCATCGTTAGTCATGTATATCTATTAGCAATTATTTTAAATTTCATGTTGCTAGTTAATTACCGCTAATTATTATTAAATATTTTTTGATTTTGATTGTCGATTATCAAAACAACATAAGAACTTATTTTAAAAAATATAACGAATTTTTTAGATACGAACCTCTTATTCTTTGGTCCTTGATTTACGACATCCTTTGTTCTAATTTTACATCCGCGCAGCTCCTGAAACTACATCGCAGGTCATCTAGCTTATTGGCTCCCAGAGGGTACATGTAATTAAAACAAAACCATTACAAGTTTAGTGTTATTTGTAAACACAATGGGCATAAGTTTTAATTAGCATTAACGATGACGTGGCCAAGAATGGAACTGACTTAATATCAAATGGACCACGTCATCAATTCATGAATACCGTCTCTGGGACGTAGATTTCCTATGAATTGGAATTTTAGTTAAAAAATTCGATATTGCTAATATTTTTATGAAGTAAATTTTGTTTTCACCTTAGCATATTTAGTCATGTATATCTATTAGCAATTATTTTAAATTTCATGTTGCTAGTTAATTACCGGTAATTAATATGAAATATTTTTGATTGTCGATTATCAAAACAATATAAGAACTTATTTTAAAAATATAACGAATTATTTAGATACGAACCTTTTATTCCTTGGTCCTTGATTACCGACATCATTTGTGCTAATTTTACATCCAAGCAGCTCCTTAAACTACATCGCAGGTCATCTAGCTTATTGGCTCCCAGAGGGTACATGTAATTAAAACCAAACCATTACAAGTTTAGTGTTATTTGTAAACACAATGGGCATAAGTTTTAATTAGCATTAACGATGACGTGGCCAAGAATGGAACTGACTTAATATCAAATGGACCACGTCATCAATTCATGAATACCGTCTCTGGGACGTAGATTTCCTATGAATTGGAATTTTAGTTAAAAAATTCGATATTGCTAATATTTTTATGAAGTAAATTTTGTGATCACCTTAGCATATTTAGTCATGTATATCTATTAGCAATTATTTTAAATTTCATGTTGCTAGTTAATTACCGGTAATTAATATGAAATATTTTTGATTGTCGATTATCAAAACAATATAAGAACTTATTTTAAAAATATAACGAATTATTTAGATACGAACCTTTTATTCCTTGGTCCTTGATTACCGACATCATTTGTGCTAATTTTACATCCGCGCAGCTCCTGAAACTACATCGCAGGTCATCTAGCTTATTGGCTCCCAGAGGGTACATGTAATTAAAACAAAACCATTACAAGTTTAGTGTTATTTGTAAACACAATGGCATAAGTTTTAATTAGCATTAACGATGACGTGACCAAGAATGGAAATGACTTAATATCAAATGGACCACGTCATCAATTCATGAATACCGTCTCTGGGACGTAGATTTCCTATGAATTGGAATTTTAGTTAAAAAATTCGATATTGCTAATATTTTTATGAAGTAAATTTTGTGTTCACCTTAGCATATTTAGTCATGTATATCTATTAGCAATTATTTTAAATTTCATGTTGCTAGTTAATTACCGGTAATTAATATGAAATATTTTTGATTGTCGATTATCAAAACAATATAAGAACTTATTTTAAAAATATAACGAATTATTTAGATACGAACCTTTTATTCCTTGGTCCTTGATTACCGACATCATTTGTGCTAATTTTACATCCAAGCAGCTCCTTAAACTACATCGCAGGTCATCTAGCTTATTGGCTCCCAGAGGGTACATGTAATTAAAACAAAACCATTACAAGTTTAGTGTTATTTGTAAACACAATGGGCATAAGTTTTAATTAGCATTAACGATGACGTGGCCAAGAATGGAACTGACTTAATATCAAATGGACCACGTCATCAATTCATGAATACCGTCTCTGGGACGTAGATTTCCTACGAATAGGAATTTTATATCAAATACGATATTGTCAATATTTTTATGAAGTAAATTTTGTATACACCTTAGCATATTTAGTCATGTGTATCTATTAGCAATTATATAAATTTCATGTTGCTAGTTAATTACCGCTAATTAATATGAAATATTTTTGATTGTCGATTATCAAAACAATATAAGAAATTATTTTAAAAATATAACGAATTATTTAGATACGAACCTTTTATTCCTTGGTCCTTGATTACCGACATCATTTGTGCTAATTTTACATCCAAGCAGCTCCTTAAACTACATCGCAGGTCATCTAGCTTATTGGCTCCCAGAGGGTACATGTAATTAAAACAAAACCATTACAAGTTTAGTGTTATTTGTAAACACAATGGGCATAAGTTTTAATTAGCATTAACGATGACGTGGCCAAGAATGGAACTGACTTAATATCAAATGGACCACGTCATCAATTCATGAATACCGTCTCTGGGACGTAGATTTCCTATGAATTGGAATTTTAGTTAAAAAATTCGATATTGCTAATATTTTTATGAAGTAAATTTTGTTTTCACCTTAGCATATTTAGTCATGTATATCTATTAGCAATTATTTTAAATTTCATGTTGCTAGTTAATTACCGGTAATTAATATGAAATATTTTTGATTGTCGATTATCAAAACAATATAAGAACTTATTTTAAAAATATAACGAATTATTTAGATACGAACCTTTTATTCCTTGGTCCTTGATTACCGACATCATTTGTGCTAATTTTACATCCGCGCAGCTCCTGAAACTACATCGCAGGTCATCTAGCTTATTGGCTCCCAGAGGGTACATGTAATTAAAACAAAACCATTACAAGTTTAGTGTTATTTGTAAACACAATGGGCATAAGTTTTAATTAGCATTAACGATGACGTGACCAAGAATGGAAATGACTTAATATCAAATGGACCACGTCATCAATTCATGAATACCGTCTCTGGGACGTAGATTTCCTATGAATTGGAATTTTAGTTAAAAAATTCGATATTGCTAATATTTTTATGAAGTAAATTTTTGTGTTCACCTTAGCATATTTAGTCATGTATATCTATTAGCAATTATTAAATTTCATGTTGCTAGGTTATTACCGCTAATTAATATGAAATATTTTTGATTTTGATTGTCGATTATCAAAACAATATAAGAACTTATTTTAAAAATATAACGAATTATTTAGATACGAACCTTTTATTCCTTGGTCCTTGATTACCGACATCATTTGTGCTAATTTTACATCCGCGCAGCTCCTGAAACTACATCGCAGGTCATCTAGCTTATTGGCTCCCAGAGGGTATATGTAATTAAAACAAAACCATTACAAGTTTAGTGTTATTTGTAAACACAATGGGCATAAGTTTTAATTTGCATTAACGATGACGTGGCCAAGTATAGAACTGACTTAATATCAAATGGACCACGTCATCAATATATGAATACCGTCTCTGGGACGTAGATTTCCTACGAATTGGAATTTTATATTAAATTCGATATTGTCAATAATTTTATGAAGTAAATTTTGTGTTCACCTCAGCATCATTAGTCATGTATTAGCAAGTGTTTCAAATTTCATGTTGCTAGTTAAGTACCGCTAATTAATATTAAATATTTTTTGATTTTGATTGTCTATAATCAAAACAACATAAGAACTTATTCTAAAAATATAACGAATTATTTAGATACGAACCTCTTATTCTTTGGTCCTTGATTTACGACATCCTTTGTTCTAATTTTACATCCGCGCAGCTCCTGAAACTACATCGCAGGTCATCTAGCTTATTGGCTCCCAGAGGGTACATGTAATTAAAACAAAACCATTACAAGTTTAGTGTTATTTGTAAACACAATGGGCATAAGTTTTAATTAGCATTAACGATGACGTGGCCGAGAATGGAACTGACTTAATATCAAATGGACCACGTCATCAATTCATGAATACCGTCTCTGGGACGTAGATTTCCTATGAATTGGAATTTTAGTTAAAAAATTCGATATTGTCAATATTTTTATGAAGTAAATTTTGTGTTCACCATAGCATATTTAGTCATGTATATCTATTAGCAATTATTAAATTTCATGTTGCTAGTTAATTACCGCTAATTAATATGAAATATTTTTGATTTTGATTGTCGATTATCAAAACAATATAAGAACTTATTTTAAAAATATAACGAATTATTTAGATACGAACCTTTTATTCCTTGGTCCTTGATTACCGACATCATTTGTGCTAATTTTACATCCGCGCAGCTCCTGAAACTACATCGCAGGTCATCTAGCTTATTGGCTCCCAGAGGGTACATGTAATTAAAACAAAACCATTACAAGTTTAGTGTTATTTGTAAACACAATGGGCATAAGTTTTAATTAGCATTAACGATGACGTGACCAAGAATGGAAATGACTTAATATCAAATGGACCACGTCATCAATTCATGAATACCGTCTCTGGGACGTAGATTTCCTATGAATTGGAATTTTAGTTAAAAAATTCGATATTGCTAATATTTTTATGAAGTAAATTTTTGTGTTCACCTTAGCATATTTAGTCATGTATATCTATTAGCAATTATTAAATTTCATGTTGCTAGGTTATTACCGCTAATTAATATGAAATATTTTTGATTTTGATTGTCGATTATCAAAACAATATAAGAACTTATTTTAAAAATATAACGAATTATTTAGATACGAACCTTTTATTCCTTGGTCCTTGATTACCGACATCATTTGTGCTAATTTTACATCCGCGCAGCTCCTGAAACTACATCGCAGGTCATCTAGCTTATTGGCTCCCAGAGGGTATATGTAATTAAAACAAAACCATTACAAGTTTAGTGTTATTTGTAAACACAATGGGCATAAGTTTTAATTTGCATTAACGATGACGTGGCCAAGTATAGAACTGACTTAATATCAAATGGACCACGTCATCAATATATGAATACCGTCTCTGGGACGTAGATTTCCTACGAATTGGAATTTTATATTAAATTCGATATTGTCAATAATTTTATGAAGTAAATTTTGTGTTCACCTCAGCATCATTAGTCATGTATTAGCAAGTGTTTCAAATTTCATGTTGCTAGTTAAGTACCGCTAATTAATATTAAATATTTTTTGATTTTGATTGTCTATAATCAAAACAACATAAGAACTTATTCTAAAAATATAACGAATTATTTAGATACGAACCTCTTATTCTTTGGTCCTTGATTTACGACATCCTTTGTTCTAATTTTACATCCGCGCAGCTCCTGAAACTACATCGCAGGTCATCTAGCTTATTGGCTCCCAGAGGGTACATGTAATTAAAACAAAACCATTACAAGTTTAGTGTTATTTGTAAACACAATGGGCATAAGTTTTAATTAGCATTAACGATGACGTGGCCGAGAATGGAACTGACTTAATATCAAATGGACCACGTCATCAATTCATGAATACCGTCTCTGGGACGTAGATTTCCTATGAATTGGAATTTTAGTTAAAAAATTCGATATTGTCAATATTTTTATGAAGTAAATTTTGTGTTCACCATAGCATATTTAGTCATGTATATCTATTAGCAATTATTAAATTTCATGTTGCTAGTTAATTACCGCTAATTAATATGAAATATTTTTGATTTTGATTGTCGATTATCAAAACAATATAAGAACTTATTTTAAAAATATAACGAATTGTTTAGATACGAACCTTTTATTCCTTGGTCCTTGATTACCGACATCATTTGTGCTAATTTTACATCCGCGCAGCTCCTGAAACTACATCGCAGGTCATCTAGCTTATTGGCTCCCAGAGGGTACATGTAATTAAAACAAAACCATTACAAGTTTAGTGTTATTTGTAAACACAATGGGCATAAGTTTTAATTAGCATTAACGATGACGTGGCCAAGAATGGAACTGACTTAATATCAAATGGACCACGTCATCAATTCATGAATACCGTCTCTGGGACGTAGATTTCCTACGAATTGGAATTTTATATCAAATACGATATTGTCAATATTTTTATGAAGTAAATTTTGTATACACCTTAGCATATTTAGTCATGTATATCTATTAGCAATTATATAAATTTCATGTTGCTAGTTAATTACCGCTAATTAATATGAAATATTTTTGATTGTCGATTATCAAAACAATATAAGAACTTATTTTAAAAATATAACGAATTATTTAGATACGAACCTTTTATTCCTTGGTCCTTGATTACCGACATCATTTGTGCTAATTTTACATCCAAGCAGCTCCTTAAACTACATCGCAGGTCATCTAGCTTATTGGCTCCCAGAGGGTAGATGTAATTAAAACAAAACCATTACAAGTTTAGTGTTATTTGTAAACACAATGGGCATAAGTTTTAATTAGCATTAAGGATGACGTGGCCAAGAATGGAACTGACTTAATATCAAATGGACCACGTCATCAATTCATGAATACCGTCTCTGGGACGTAGATTTCCTATGAATTGGAATTTTAGTTAAAAATTCGATATTGCTAATATTTTTATGAAGCAAATTTTGTGTTCACCTTAGCATATTTAGTCATGTAGCAATTAGCAATTATTTAAAAGCAATTAGCAATTATTTTAAATTTCATGTTGCTAGTTAATTACCGGTAATTAATATAAAATATTTTTGATTGTCGATTATCAAAACAATATAAGAACTTATTTTAAAAATATAACGAATTATTTAGATACGAACCTTTTATTCCTTGGTCCTTGATTACCGACATCATTTGTGCTAATTTTACATCCAAGCAGCTCCTTAAACTATATCGCAGGTCATCTAGCTCATTGGCTCCCAGAGGGTACATGTAATTAAAACAAAACCATTACAAGTTTAATGTTATTTGTAAACACAATGGGCATAAGTTTTAATTAGCATTAACGATGACGTGGCCAAGAATGGAAATGACTTAATATCAAATGGACCACGTCATCAATTCATGAATACCGTCTCTGGGACGTAGATTTCCTATGAATTGGAATTTTAGTTAAAAAATTCGATATTGCTAATATTTTTATGAAGTAAATTTTGTGTTCACCTTAGCATATTTAGTCATATATATCTATTAGCAATTATTTAAATTTCATGTTGCTAATTAATTACCGCTAATTAATATGAAATATTTTTGATTTTGATTGTCGGTTATCAAAACAATATAAGAACTTATTTTAAAAATATAACGAATTATTTAGATACGAACCTTTTATTCCTTGGTCCTTGATTACCGACATCATTTGTGCTAATTTTACATCCGCGCAGCTCCTAAAACTACATCGCAGGTCATCTAGCTTATTGGCTCCCAGAGGGTACATGAAATTAAAACAAAACCATTACAAGTTTAGTGTTATTTGTAAACACAATGGGCATAAGTTTAAATTAGCATTAACGATGACGTGGCCAAGTATAGAACTGACTTAATATCAAATGGACCACGTCATCAATATATGAATACCGTCTCTGGGACGTAGATTTCCTACGAATTGGAATTTTATATTAAATTCGATATTGTCAATAATTTTATGAAGTAAATTTTGTGTTCACCTCAGCATCATTAGTCATGTATTAGCAAGTGTTTCAAATTTCATGTTGCTAGTTAAGTACCGCTAATTAATATTAAATATTTTTTGATTTTGATTGTCGATTATCAAAACAATATAAGAACTTATTTTAAAAATATAACGAATTATTTAGATACGAACCTTTTATTCCTTGGTCCTTGATTACCGACATCATTTGTGCTAATTTTACATCCAAGCAGCTCCTGAAACTATATCGCAGGTCATCTAGCTTATTGGCTCCCAGAGGGTACATGTAATTGAAACAAAACCATTACAAGTTTAGTGTTAATTGTAAACACAATGGGCATAAGTTTTAATTAGCATTAACGATGACGTGGCCAAGAATGGAACTGACTTAATATCAAATGGACCACGTCATCAATTCATGAATACCGTCTCTGGGACGTAGATTTCCTACGAATTGGAATTTTATATCAAATACGATATTGTCAATATTTTTATGAAGTAAATTTTGTATACACCTTAGCATATATAGTCATGTATATCTATTAGCAATTGTTTTAAATATCATGTTGCTAGTTAATTACCGCTAATTAATATTAAATATTTTTTGATTTTGATTGTCTATAATCAAAACAACATAAGAACTTATTTTAAAAATATAACGAATTATTTAGATACGAACCTCTTATTCTTTGGTCCTTGATTTACGACATCCTTTGTTCTAATTTTACTACATCGCAGGTCATCTAGCTTATTGGCTCCCAGAGGGTACATGTAATTAAAACAAAACCATTACAAGTTTAGTTTTATTTGTAAACAGAATGGACATAAGTTTTAATTAGCATTAACGATGACGTGGCCAAGAATAGAACTGACTTAATATCAAATGGACCACGTCATCAATATATGAATACCGTCTCTGTGACGTAGATTTCCTACGAATTGGAATTTTATATTAAATTCGATATTGTCAATATTTTTATGAAGTAAATTTTGTGTTCACCTCAGCATCATTAGTCATGTATTAGCAAGTGTTTCAAATTTCATGTTGCTAGTTAAGTACCGCTAATTAATATTAAATATTTTTTGATTTTGATTGTCTATAATCAAAACAACATAAGAACTTATTCTAAAAATATAACGAATTATTTAGATACGAACCTTTTATTCCTTGGTCCTTGATTACCGACATCATTTGTGCTAATTTTACATCCAAGCAGCTCCTGAAACTATATCGCAGGTCATCTAGCTTATTGGCTCCCAGAGGGTACATGTAATTAAAACAAAACCATTACAAGTTTAGTGTTATTTGTAAACACAATGGGCATAAGTTTAATTAGCATTAACGATGACGTGGCCAAGAATGGAACTGACTTAATATCAAATGGACCACGTCATCAATATATGAATACCGTCTCTGGGACGTAGATTTCCTACGAATTGGAATTTTATATTAAATTCGATATTGTCAATAATTTTATGAAGTAAATTTTGTGTTCACCTCAGCATCATTAGTCATGTATTAGCAAGTGTTTCAAATTTCATGTTGCTAGTTAAGTACCGCTAATTAATATTAAATATTTTTTGATTTTGATTGTCTATAATGTAAACAACATAAGAACTTAATTTAAAAATATAACGAATTATTTAGATAAGAACCTCTTATTCTTTGGTCCTTGATTTACGACATCCTTTGTTCAAATTTTACATCCGCGCAGCTCCTGAAACTACATCGCATGTCATCTAGCTTATTGGCTCCCAGAGGGTACATGTAATTAAAACAAAACCATTACAAGTTTAGTTTTATTTGTAAACAGAATGGGCATAAGTTTTAATTAGCATTAACGATGACGTGGCCAAGAATAGAACTGACTTAATATCAAATGGACCACGTCATCAATATATGAATACCGTCTCTGGGACGTAGATTTCCTACGAATTGGAATTTTATATTAAATTCGATATTGTCAATAATTTTATGAAGTAAATTTTGTGTTCACCTCAGCAACATTAGTCATGTATTAGCAAGTGTTTCAAATTTCATGTTGCTAGTTAAGTACCGCTAATTAATATTAAATATTTTTTGATTTTGATTGTCTATAATCAAAACAACATAAGAACTTATTTTAAAAATATAACGAATTTTTTAGATACGAACCTCTTATTCTTTGGTCCTTGATTTACGACATCCTTTGTTCTAATTTTACATCCGCGCAGCTCCTGAAACTACATCGCAGGTCATCTAGCTTATTGGCTCCCAGAGGGTACATGTAATTAAAACAAAACCATTACAAGTTTAGTGTTATTTGTAAACACAATGGGCATAAGTTTTAATTAGCATTAACGATGACGTGGCCAAGAATGGAACTGACTTAATATCAAATGGACCACGTCATCAATTCATGAATACCGTCTCTGGGACGTAGATTTCCTATGAATTGGAATTTTAGTTAAAAAATTCGATATTGCTAATATTTTTATGAAGTAAATTTTGTGTTCACCTTAGCATATTTAGTCATGTATATCTATTAGCAATTATTTTAAATTTCATGTTGCTAGTTAATTACCGGTAATTAATATGAAATATTTTTGATTGTCGATTATCAAAACAATATAAGAACTTATTTTAAAAATATAACGAATTATTTAGATACGAACCTTTTATTCCTTGGTCCTTGATTACCGACATCATTTGTGCTAATTTTACATCCAAGCAGCTCCTTAAACTACATCGCAGGTCATCTAGCTTATTGGCTCCCAGAGGGTACATGTAATTAAAACAAAACCATTACAAGTTTAGTGTTATTTGTAAACACAATGGGCATAAGTTTTAATTAGCATTAACGATGACGTGGCCAAGAATGAAACTGACTTAATATCAAATGGACGACGTCATCAATTCATGAATACCGTCTCTGAGACGTAGATTTCCTATGAATTGGAATTTTAGTTAAAAATTCGATATTGTCAATATTTTTATGAAGTAAATTTTGTGTTCACCTTAGCATATTTAGTCATGTAGCAATTAGCAATTATTTAAAAGCAATTAGCAATTATTTTAAATTTCATGTTGCTAGTTAATTACCGCTAATTAATATGAAATATTTTTGATTGTCGATTATCAAAACAATATAAGAACTTATTTTAAAAATATAACGAATTATTTAGATACGAACCTTTTATTCCTTGGTCCTTGATTACCGACATCATTTGTGCTAATTTTACATCCAAGCAGCTCCTTAAACTACATCGCAGGTCATCTAGCTTATTGGCTCCCAGAGGGTACATGTAATTAAAACAAAACCATTACAAGTTTAGTGTTATTTGTAAACACAATGGGCATAAGTTTTAATTAGCATTAACGATGACGTGGCCAAGAATGGAACTGACTTAATATCAAATGGAACACGTCATCAATTCATGAATACCGTCTCTGGGACGTAGATTTCCTATGAATTGGAATTTTAGTTAAAAAATTCGATATTGTCAATATTTTTATGAAGTAAATTTTGTGTTCACCTTAGCATATTTAGTCATGTAGCAATTAGCAATTATTTAAAAGCAATTAGCAATTATTTAAATTTCATGTTGCTAGTTAATTACCGCTAATTAATATGAAATATTTTTGATTTTGATTGTCGGTTATCAAAACAACATAAGAACTTATTTTAAAAATATAACGAATTATTTAGATACGAACCTCTTATTCTTTGGTCCTTGATTTACGACATCCTTTGTTCTAATTTTACATCCGCGCAGCTCCTGAAACTACATCGCAGGTCATCTAGCTTATTGGCTCCCAGAGGGTACATGTAATTAAAACAAAACCATTACAAGTTTAGTTTTATTTGTAAACAGAATGGGCATAAGTTTTAATTAGCATTAACGATGACGTGGCCAAGAATGGAACTGACTTAATATCAAATGGACCACGTCATCAATTCATGAATACCGTCTCTGGGACGTAGATTTCCTACGAATTGGAATTTTATATTAAATTCGATATTGTCAATAATTTTATGAAGTAAATTTTGTGTTCACCTCAGCATCATTAGTCATGTATATCTATTAGCAATTATATAAATTTCATGTTGCTAGTTAATTACCGCTAATTAATATGAAATATTTTTGATTTTGATTGTCGGTTATCAAAACAACATAAGAACTTATTTTAAAAATATAACGAATTATTTAGATACGAACCTCTTATTCTTTGGTCCTTGATTTACGACATCCTTTGTTCTAATTTTACATCCGCGCAGCTCCTGAAACTACATCGCAGGTCATCTAGCTTATTGGCTCCCAGAGGGTACATGTAATTAAAACAAAACCATTACAAGTTTAGTTTTATTTGTAAACAGAATGGGCATAAGTTTTAATTTGCATTAACGACGACGTGGCCAAGTATAGAACTGACTTAATATCAAATGGACCACGTCATCAATATATGAATACCGTCTCTGAGACGTAGATTTCCTACGAATTGGAATTTTATATTAAATTCGATATTGTCAATAATTTTATGAAGTAAATTTTGTGTTCACCTCAGCATCATTAGTCATGTATTAGCAAGTGTTTCAAATTTCATGTTGCTAGTTAAGTACCGCTAATTAATATTAAATATTTTTTGATTTTGATTGTCTATAATCAAAACAACATAAGAACTTATTTTAAAAATATAACGAATTTTTTAGATACGAACCTCTTATTCTTTGGTCCTTGATTTACGACATCCTTTGTTCTAATTTTACATCCGCGCAGCTCCTGAAACTACATCGCAGGTCATCTAGCTTATTGGCTCCCAGAGGGTACATATAATTAAAACAAAACCATTACAAGTTTAGTGTTATTTGTAAACACAATGGGCATAAGTTTTAATTAGCATTAACGATGACGTGGCCAAGAATGGAACTGACTTAATATCAAATGGACCACGTCATCAATTCATGAATACCGTCTCTGGGACGTAGATTTCCTATGAATTGGAATTTTAGTTAAAAAATTCGATATTGCTAATATTTTTATGAAGTAAATTTTGTGTTCACCTTAGCATATTTAGTCATGTATATCTATTAGCAATTATTTTAAATTTCATGTTGCTAGTTAATTACCGGTAATTAATATGAAATATTTTTGATTGTCGATTATCAAAACAATATAAGAACTTATTTTAAAAATATAACGAATTATTTAGATACGAACCTTTTATTCCTTGGTCCTTGATTACCGACATCATTTGTGCTAATTTTACATCCAAGCAGCTCCATAAACTACATCGCAGGTCATCTAGCTTATTGGCTCCCAGAGGGTACATGTAATTGAAACAAAACCATTACAAGTTTAGTGTTAATTGTAAACACAATGGGCATAAGTTTTAATTAGCATTAACGATGACGTGGCGAAGAATGGAACTGACTTAATATCAAATGGACCACGTCATCAATTCATGAATACCGTCTCTGGGACGTAGATTTCCTACGAATTATAATTTTATATCAAATACGATATTGTCAATATTTTTATGAAGTAAATTTTGTGTTCACCTTAGCGTCTTTAGTCATGTATATCTTAGCACTTGTTTTTTAATATTAAATACTAATTAATATTAAATATTTTTTGATTTTGATCATCGATTGTCAAAACAACATAAGAACTTATTTTAAAAATATATCGAATTATTTAGATACAAACCTCTTATTCTATGGTCCTTGATTTACGACATCCTTTGTTCTAATTTTACATCCGCGCAGCTCCTGAAACTACATCGCAGGTCATCTAGCTTATTGGCTTCCAGAGGGTACATGTAATTAAAACAAAACCATTACAAGTTTAGTTTTATTTGTTAACAGAATGGGCATAAGTTTTAATTTACATTAACGATGACGTGGCCAAGTATAGAACTGACTTAATATCAAATGGACCACGTCATCAATATATGAATACCGTCTCTGGGACGTAGATTTCCTACGAATTGGAATTTTATATTAAATTCGATATTGTCAATAATTTTATAAAGTAAATTTTGTGTTCACCATCATTAGTCATGTATTAGCAAGTGTTTCAAATTTCATGTTGCTAGTTAAGTACCGCTAATTAATATTAAATATTTTTTGATTTTGATTGTCTATAATCAAAACAACATAAGAACTTATTTTAAAAATATATCGAATTATTTAGATACAAACCTCTTATTCTATGGTCCTTGATTTACGACATCCTTTGTTCTAATTTTACATCCGCGCAGCTCCTGAAACTACATCGCAGGTCATCTAGCTTATTGGCTCCCAGAGGGTATATGTAATTAAAACAAAACCATTACAAGTTTAGTTTTATTTGTAAACAGAATGGGCATAAGTTTTAATTTGCATTAACGATGACGTGGCCAAGTATAGAACTGACTTAATATCAAATGGACCACGTCATCAATATATGAATACCGTCTCTGGGACGTAGATTTCCTACGAATTGGAATTTTATATTAAATTCGATATTGTCAATAATTTTATGAAGTAAATTTTGTGTTCACCTCAGCATCATTAGTCATGTATTAGCAAGTGTTTCAAATTTCATGTTGCTAGTTAAGTACCGCTGATTAATATTAAATATTTTTTGATTTTGATTGTCTATAATCAAAACAACATATTACTTATAGAACTTATAGATATATATTTACATAGAACTTATTTTAAAAATATAACGAATTATTTAGATATAAACCTCTTATTCTTTGGTCCTTGATTTACGACATCATTTGTTTTGATTTTACATCAGCGCAGCTCCTGAAACTACATCGCAGGTCATCTAGCTTATTGGCTCCCAGAGGATAAAGGAACAGAACAAAACCATTACAAGTTTAGTTTTATTACTAAACAGCATACGTTTTAATTAGCATTAACGATGACGTGGCCAAGACTAGAACTGACTTTATTTCAAAAAACATTATATATAAAATTATCAAATATTATAAATTAAAAATATACTAGAAAGATTAAGTTTACTTAAAAATATTCTAAAAATATTCGGTAAATATATGTAAAAAATATTAAGTTGACAAACACTAGAAATATATACTAAAAACAAAATCTATATTTGCACTGTGCCGTGTAGCTTACTTGCCACCAATGAGAATCGAGGCGAAGGGCGCAAAATTTTTATTTGCAAAATTTTCCATTTGCTTAGTTTAATTTAAATTAGTAATATTTAAAAAATATTCGAAAAATATTTGGTATATATATGTTAAAAATACTAAGTTGACAAACACTAGAAATATACTAAAAATACTAAAACTATATTTGCACTGTGCCGTGTAGCTTACGTGCCACTAATGAGAATCGAGGAGGAGGGCGCAAAATTTTTATTTGCAAAATTTTCCATTTGCTTAGTTTAATTTAAATTAGTAATATTTAAAAAATATTCTGAAAATATTCGGTATATATATGTTAAAAATACTTAGTTGACAAACACTAAAAATATACTAAAAATACTAAAACTATATTTGCACTGTGCCGTGTAGCTTACGTGCCACTAATGAGAATCGAGGAGGAGGGCGCAAAATTTTTATTTGCAAAATTTTTCATTTGCTTAGTTTAATTTAAATTAGTAATATTTAAAAAATATTCTAAAAATATTCGGTATATATATGTTAAAAATACTAAGTTGACAAACACTAAAATATATACCATAAACAAAAACTTTATTTGCACTGTGCCGTGTAGCTTACGTGCCACTAATGAGAATCGAGGAGGAGGGCGCAAAAAAAATATTCTAAAAATATTCGGTAAATATATGTTAAAAATATTAAGTTGACAAACACTTGAAATATATACTAGAAAGAAAAACTATATTTGCACTGTGCTGTGTAGCTTACGTGCCACTAATGAGAATCGAGGAGGAGGGCGCAGTTTTATTTGTAAACACAATGGGCATAAGTTTTAATTAGCATTAACGATGACGTGGCCAAGAATGGAACTGACTTAATATCAAATGGACCACGTCATCAATTCATGAATACCGTCTCTGGGACGTAGATTTCCTATGAATTGGAATTTTAGTTAAAAAATTCGATATTGTCAATATTTTTATGAAGTAAATTTTGTGTTCGCATATTTTTTTTGTGTTTGCATATTTAGTCATGTATATCTATTAGCAATTATTTTAAATTTCATGTTGCTAGTTAATTACCGCTAATTAATATGAAATATTTTTGATTTTGATTGTCGATTATCAAAACAATATAAGAACTTATTTTAAAAATATAACGAATTATTTAGATACGAACCTTCTATTCCTTGGTCCTTGATTACCGACATAATGTGTGCTAATTTTACATCCAAGCAGCTCCTGAAACTATATCGCAGGTCATCTAGCTTATTGGCTCCCAGAGGGTACATGTAATTGAAACAAAACCATTACAAGTTTAGTGTTAATTGTAAACACAATGGGCATAAGTTTTAATTAGCATTAACGATGACGTGGCCAAGAATGGAACTGACTTAATATCAAATGGACCACGTCATCAATATATGAATACCGTCTCTGGGACGTAGATTTCCTACGAATTGGAATTTTATATTAAATTCGATATTGTCAATAATTTTATGAAGTAAATTTTGTGTTCACCTCAGCATCATTAGTCATGTATTAGCAAGTGTTACAAATTTCATGTTGCTAGTTAAGTACCGCTAATTAATATTAAATATTTTTTGATTTTGATTGTCTATAATCCAAACAACATAAGAACTTATTTTAAAAATATAACGAATTATTTAGATACGAACCTCTTATTCTTTGGTCCTTGATTTACGACATCCTTTGTTCTAATTTTACATCCAAGCAGCTCCTGAAACTACATCGCATGTCATCTAGCTTATTGGCTCCCAGAGGGTGCAAGTTATCCAACCCATGAACATAGCTCCCTTCCACAATTTATAAACAAATTCCAATTCTCAATCTCGTCGGGATTGCCCTTGTCTTTGTTTTTGTCATTGCCTTTGCCAGCACTCAGCTACCCGCTAACATAAGCAACCCAAACTTAACGTAAACACAGCTTCCGCTTGGAGACCAAGCCACGGCCGACTTATTGCGTATCAATCAATGCCAATCGATGCCAGCATAATTGAATTTCACAATGCAGTGGAAAATTTCCAGCATAAAGCTTTTATCGAAAGTTCGGTAATTTTCCGAAAGAAAAGCTTCTGGCCGAGGTTGATTGGATTAGGACTTAGAATTTGAAGATCAGTCTGAATCGGGAGTCTGAATCGGGACGAGATCGTCAACAGCTCGAAGTTAAACATAAGTTACCAAGTGTCTCGTAATAGTATAAGTTAAAAAATTTATCACCAAATAAATGTTAAATAATAAAAAATAAAATTTATTTTTTTAAATAAATAAAGAGTAACAATTTTAATTGGCGCCCAACGTGGGGTGGCGTATTCAAAAGTTCTAAATAAATATTAACGATAATAAGTTAAAAATAAAACGGAACTCGCGCCGCCAACAATCCATATTTTTAGTGGAAAAATTAAAACATCCACAACAATACAACGACGCCTAACTAATGTGAAAGTGATCGTGATAAAAAACTTAATTGGAAATCAATAAATGCAATAATCCAATTAAGTATTTAACATAAAAAGGTGGACTGAATACTTAATACAAATTACGAGAACATAATAAATAATAATAATAAACATAACATAAACATAACATAATAATAAAAATTCAGAACTCAACTATGAAACCAAAGAACAAATTCAATTTCAAAATTCAAATTCAAAAATAAAAAGGCTATATAAAAAATTGAAGGAAGACCCCAATAAATAATTATCAAGACGACCCAATTGAAGGAAGACTCCAAAAAAGAATTATTAAGAACAACCAATTGAAGGAAGACCCCTACCCTCCACCAACTACGCTGAAGGAAGAACTCCCACGGAAAGTATCGTGAGCAGATAAAAACAACACTAAGTCTTAAAATAAAATTTAAAAAAAAATTAAGATTAAGATACAGAGAATACTACTTTGAAATTAAATATTACAATATCAATTTAATTTAAAACAATCTGGAAGATTTGATAAATAGTTTTGATAATTTAAATTTAAAAATGGCAACCGGAGGTTCAGTATCAACCCTTTCGGGCGGGATATCCAGCGCCAGTAATCTGACAATGGAATTAATAAACAGATTAATAAATGTACAGTTGAGTGAAGTAACCAGAAAACTTGAAGGGTTAGAAGAGCAGTTAGCCGCTAACAAAAATGAGGTAGAAGACTATAAGATCCAAACAATAGACCGAACCATAAAATGCGAAACTACATTAGAAGTAATTAAATCCTTACCAAAGTTCACAGGAGAAATAACCCAATATGTAGGCTGGAGAGAAGCGGCGGAAACCGCAATGAGTCTATATAAAATTGTAAGTGAACAATACTTTATCGCTTTAACAATTTTACGTAATAAAATCATGGGAGCAGCACACGATGCTCTAACCAACCATGGTACCGTTTTAAACTTTCAAGCGATTCTTTCTAGATTGGATTTTATCTATAGCGATAAAAGACCAATCCATATACTCGAAACAGAATTAAGCATCTTAAGACAGGGACGCATGACCATTAACGAATTCTACAACGAAGTAAATAAGAAAATGACGTTACTTATAAATAAAACTATAATGACTTATGGAAAGGACGGCCTAATAACCAAGGAAACAAATAAAACAATTAGGAGCAACGCGCTAAGAATTTTTATTTCTGGATTAAACGGTTCAATCTCAGAAACACTCTTCTCTCTCAACCCACCAGATTTGCCAAATGCTTTGGCAAAGTGTCAGGAATTAGAGTCTAACAACTTTAGAGCTCAATTTGCAAATAGGTATAATGGATTTAGGAGTGAAAACAAAAATCAAGGAAACAACCTTAGATTTGCCTCTAGACAGATTAATAATACACCAAATAGGATAAATAATAATTGGCCGCAAAACGGGAACTTCGGAGCGAATAACAATTGGAATTTTAATAATAATTCCAAAGTTCAACCACCACCACACCACAACTTCGGAACGAATAACAATTGGAATTTTAATAATAATTCCAAAGTTCAACCACCACCAGAACCTATGGAAGTAGACGACTCCATAAGAGTTCAAAATCGTCCGTTTAAAAATTATAATCATCCTAGGAATAATAACAACCAGTGGAATTATAATAATAACCGACCCAATTTTAATAGTAATTTCCAAAGAAATAATTATAATCAATACCCAGCGCAAAAACATAACACAAGCGCAGGTCTTGTAAATCAGTCCGAAACACACCCCCCGATAAAACGGGAATCAACGGGAACAGTCAACCAGCCAGCTCATAAAACAATGAGAGTAAATAATATCAACGAGAACCATTTTTTAGATCAGCACCTTACAGAGGGATGCCTCATATCACAAGGGTAGACAGAAAAACTAAAAGACAATTCAAAATATTAATAGACACAGGAGCCACCGCGTGTTATATAAAAAATGGTATTTATGAGAATAAAAGGGAATTATCAATACACAAAAGAGTATCTACAGTTCATGGATATTCAATCATAAAATATTATCATTTGATAAATATATTTGGGGAACAACATTTATTCTATGAAATTGAGGGTTTATAATCTGATCTATTAATTGGATTCAATTTGTTAAAAAAGATTGGAGCTAAATTAGATATCGAGAAAGGAATCATGGAGTATAAGGGAAATAAAGAGAAACTCCAATATTTTGACGAGGATAAAAACGATTTGTGTTTAATCGAGGAAAAAAATATTCTCCCATTAAAAGAATATATAATTAAAAAATATTTAGATGAGCAAAAGATATATAAAACCGAAACAGTAATTGCTGAAGGCAGTTTATATAGCTTGGGATCAATGAATCCTGAGCACGCCAGCGTAGATTTATCCGCTAATAAACAATATATCAGTTTGGGATCAAAAAATCCTGAGCACGCCAGCGTAGATTTATCCGCTAATAAACAATATATCAGTTTGGGATCAAAAAATCCTGAGCACGCCAGCGTAGATTTATCCGCTAATAAAAAATATATCAGTTTGGGATTAAAAAATCCTGAACAAGCCGACAATGTTAATTCCGTCAGTCTTAAATCAAATAGCTTGGAATCCACAAATACCGAGCACGCAGTCGTTGAGTTTTCCGACAAAGAAAAAATTCATAACCTAAATATTATTTCAAATCAAATAAAAGAATTTGAAAATAAAGTTATGAATAAAATTGAAAAGGAGCATTCTAAAATAAATACGCAAATTCCTTTTCGTACCGATATTCGAGGAGAAATAAATACAGTCAATGACAGAGCAATTTATAGCAAACAATATCCTTATGCTATGTCAGTCTCAGATTTCGTTAATAATGAAATCGATAGAATGTTAAAAGAACAAATTATAAGATCATGTAGAAGCCCCTACAATTCACCAGTTTTAGTAGTGCCTAAAAAAGGTCAAAACGAAGATGGATCTCCAAAACATCGATTAGTTATTGACTATAAAAAATTAAATGAAAGCACAATACCTGACAGATATCCGACTTGTCATGTTTATATGGATGATATAATAATCTTTTCTAATACAATTGAACAACATTACACAGATTTAATTCAAATAATAAATATTTTACAACAAGCTAATATGAAAATTTCTCTAAAAAAATCAAAATTCTTTAAATTAGAAACAGCATTTCTAGGTTATATAGTATCTCACAATGAGATACAATGATCAACAGGACTCCACAACTGATCAGCTGTCAATCGCAGCAAATCCACATATGCTGCTAAGATCGGCAGCTAAAAAAGATTCGGAGCAATCCGATCAATCAGCTGTGGATGGACCCCACCCTGTGATTGCTAAAAATTCCGAATTGTCTGCACTGGTTTCTCAACCTGTGATTCCACCTGTCTCGATTAGTTTACCACCACAAGAGAACATTGAGTCCGGACTACCGGCACAAGTTGGCGCTTCAGAAATACAATCTGCAGCGCCAAAACCCCTCGCGGTGGTTCCACTAAAGAAACAAATTTTTGTTTCTCGGATTTCCCCTGATCAAACATCGTCGGATGTATTGTCTTATATACAAGACAAAACAAAAGCCGATAATATAAAAGTGGAAAAATTTAATTTCTCTTATGCTAGGGACATATCATCTTTCAAGATAACTGTCCCAAACGAGCTCTTTTCGACCATATGTTCGGGTGATTTTTGGACGGATAGTATGGTGGTAAAAGAGTTTGTAGCTAAGACCAAAAATAAGAAAATGGTGCCCGTGGGAATTAAACTTCCCTCACGTGGCCAGACCACTGCACCATCCGCCTCTTCATCTTCTTTCTCTTCAAAAAACTAACTACAAAACTTACTATCTCCTATCAAAATGTTAGAGGCTTGCGTACCAAATTAATCAAATTGTATTGTGATAGTCTTTCATTTGCATCCCATATTATAGTGCTCACAGAGACTTGGTTAAAGCCGGAGATACTCAACTCCGAAGTCTTCCCAGGTATGTACACTATATATAGGTTTGACCGTCTCTCCAGACGGGGAGGTGGAGTCTTAATTGCGGTTAGATCTACCCTCGCGTCGGAGGAGTTACTTTTGGACGATTCCCGTAACTCGGAAATCGTATGTGTAAAGCTGTCTTTTTCCGACAGATCAGTTTATATTACGTGCTCCTATATTCCGCCATCTTCTGAATTCCCGGAATATCAGAATCATATGTCCGCTAACCAGTCCATCTTGAATAAACTTTCTGACAGGGACCAATTGGTAGTTCTAGGTGATTTTAATATACCTGGCACAATATGGTCCCCAGAAAAACAATCGAATATCCTTCTCCCTTTAGCACAACATGACTTTATTGACGGCTTGCTCGACTTATCACTGTCGCAAGTTAATTATATTCAAAATTCTCTTGGTCGACTTTTGGATCTATGTTTTGTAACAAGTCCTGAAAGTGTGTTTCTGTCCAGGGTAGTACCTCTTACTCAACCTGAAGATCAATATCATCCTACTTTCGAGGTGGAAATCGACTTAGGTACGGTATTAAAAGTAAATTCAGAGAAATCTACAAAGCGAATTCCCTGTTTTCGCAAGGCAAATTTTCGGAGGCTAAACAATTTTATAGCTGGCTTTAATTGGTCCGATCTTTACTCCTGCAACATAATGGCGGATGCGATTAATATGTTTTATACCACAATTAAATCATTTTTTGACTCTTGTGTTCCGATGTACTATCCGTCAACCTCTAAACCTCCTTGGTTTAATAAAGAGTTGACACACCTAAGAAATGTAAAGTCCAGACTCTATATGAAATTTAAAAATACCGGTTCTCAGTCCATCCTTTGTAAATATTTAAGCGCTCGGTTAAACTTTACCGTGCTTAATGCTCAGTGCTACAAAAATTATTTAAACCGTTGTAAGTTCCAGTTTGCACAGGATCCGAAACAGTTTTATAATTTCGTTAGCACTAAGCGAAAAACAAGTTCTTACCCTTCCTCGCTATTTTTTGAAAACACTACGGTTACATCGGATCAGGCAATAGCCGATCTATTCGCCAAGTTTTTTCAAACAACATATTCAACTTTACCTCATTCCGAACAGCCATACTCTTATGCGGTATCTAAGTCGAATTTAATATTTTGCCCCACTATAAACGAAAGCTCACTGCTTAACGATCTTCAGCGTGCTAAACCGGTCTATTCGCCAGGTCCCGATGGAATCCCTGGGTGTGTGCTCAGATTCTGTGCGGAAGCCTTGTGCAAGCCTCTACTGAAACTGTTTACCTTATCTTTGGAATCTTCACAATTCCCTCATATATGGAAGGAGTCCTTTGTGATTCCTCTTCATAAAAAAGGTAGCAAACTGGATGCAAGCAATTACAGAGGAATCTCTAAATTGTCGGCTATCCCAAAACTTTTCGAAAATGTTATCACTTCTCATTTGCAGCACCTTTGTAGATCAATCATATCACCGTGTCAACACGGTTTTATAAAACGCAGATCTACAACCACTAACCTCTTGGAGCTAACTTCTTTTGTAATACAGGGTTTCAAAAATAATCTTCAAAAAAAAACTTGATCTTATAGGTTTCCCTGTTTATCTTCTAAATTGGACTTCAAGCTATCTGAATGGCAGGACACAACAAGTCCTCTTTAAAAATTCGTTATCTTCTATTCTCCGAGTCACATCCGGTGTCCCACAAGGGAGCCATCTTGGTCCGCTTCTTTTTACCTTATTCATTAACGACCTCCCCTTAATAATAAAACATTCGCGTGTACTTATGTACGCAGACGATGTTAAATTATGCCTCCAGTACAAGGACACTTCTTGCCATTTGGACTTACAATCCGATCTAGACCGATTTCAAATATGGTGCCGTGATAACATATTAAACTTAAATGGCTCCAAGTGTAAAGTTATGACCTTTTGTCGTGCCAACCCAATACGCACGACTTACACTCTAAGTGGGTGCTCTCTGGACAGAATAACACGAGTTGATGATCTTGGTGTTCTTCTGGACCCAAAACTAAAATTTTCTGACCATATTTCGTCTATTGTCAATAAGGCCAGGGGTGTGCTTGGTTTTATAAAAAGGTGGTCTAAGGAATTTGATGACCCTTACTTGACTAAGACCTTATTTATTTCGTTAGTCCGTCCGATTCTCGAGTACGGATCACCTGTTTGGAGTCCACAATACGCAGTCCACTCGGACCGCATTGAATCGGTCCAAAAAAACTTCTTACTTTTTGCCTTGCGGCGCCTAAATTGGGATGCAAACCATATATTATCCCCTTATTCCAGTAGACTACTTTTAATTAATTTACCATCCCTAGCTAACCGTAGAACTATGCTTGGAACAGTTTTTATTTGTAAACTTATTCGTGGGGATGTTGAGAGTCCCGACTTGATTAGTCGGCTTAACTTCTCGGTTCCAAGTAGATTCACTAGAAACTATATACCCCTTATCTTAAATCATTGTAGATCTAATTATGAGTTGCATGACCCTTACAGAGTTTTATGTTCTGACTGGGACCCGTGCGAAAAAAAAAAAAAAAAATGTAATTAAAACAGATCCAGAGAAAATCTCCACAATTATGAAGTATCCGATTCCACAAAACATTAGAGAACTTCGAAGTTTTCTAGGCCTCACCGGCTATTACCGTAAATTTGTCCGAAATTATGCAAAAATTGCAAAACCTTTAACCAAATACCTAGGAGGAGATAATGGAAAAATTTCTATGAGAATGTCTACAAAAATTACAATACAGTTAGACGACCCAGCTGTTAAAGCTTTTAAAGAACTTAAAGATAATTTAATAGCACAAGTGGAATTAGTTCAAGCAGATTATAACAAAAAATTCACTTTAACAACAGACGCATCAGATGTAGCTATCGGAGCAGTTTTATCACAGGATAATAAACCAATTACTTTCATATCCAAAACTCTAAATAAAACCGAACAACTTTATGCCACAAATAAAAAGGAATTGTTGGCAATAGTTTGGGCTCTTAAAAATCTCAGGAATTACTTATATGGTGTAATTGGTATAGAAATACAAACAGACCATCAATCTTTATCTTTCACAATCTCAGATAAAAACCCGAACGTAGAAATGAAAAGATGGTACTCCTTTATAGAAAGTTTCACCCCGAAAATAATATATAAACCCGGAACAACTAATGTCGTAGCCGACGCATTATCTCGAATAAAAATAAATAATATTACTAATAGCGACTTAGAACAATCAAACTCAGATCAAAATACACAGCATTCTGCCGAAAGTAGTTTTGAAAATGTAATACAAGAGACCCGAAAACCGTTAAATCAGTTTCAACAACAACTGTTATTAACAAAGGGGAGGTATACAATACATGAGTCATTGAATGTTTTTGATAAGACTAGACATATAATTGAATATGATACGCCAGAAAACTTAATAGAAATATTAAGGGAATATCTAAAACCAAACATAACGGTAGGAATTCATTGCAATTTAGAAGATCTTTATCATATTCAATTACCATTAAAAAATAACAAATTTCTTTATACTAAAATATTTCTACAAGACGTGGAAAATAATGAAGATAAGGCTATCATAATAGAAGAAACACATAGTCGTGCTCACAGAGGATTAGACGAAAATTATAAACAAATTAATAGATTATTTTATTGGCCAAATTTATATATCAAATTAAAGGAATACATAAAAAATTGTACAATTTGCAACGAAAATAAATTCTCCAAATCCCTATTGGAGAAGCTCCTATTCCAACTAAAGAAGGAGAGAATTTACACATCGACATTTTTTACGCGCAAAGTCTTATTTTCTTAACCTGTATTGACGCATATTCAAAATTCCTGGTTGTAAAAGAAATTCAAAATAAACTAAACATCGAGAATAAAGTAATGGAATTACTCCAACATTTTCCCCACGCCAAAGTAATTATGACAGATAATGAACCGAGCTTCACCTCTGCTCAATTTAAATCCTTTGCACAAAGATGTGGTTTAACTCTACATTTCGCCGACCCCAGACACAGTACCTCGAACGGACAAGTAGAAAGAGCACATTCAACATTAACAGAATTAGCTCGTTGTATAAAAGAAGAATTTAATCTCACTGACTATTCTGAAATAATTATTAGAGCCGCAAAAGAATTCAATCAAAGTATTCATTCTACAACAAACCAAAAACCCTTTGATATTCTATATAATAAAATTAATCACGAAAACATTTCAAGAATTCTAAAGAATACACAAGAAAAAATGTTAGTAACACACAATGAAGGTCGCAGAGAAAAAGAATATCACGTAGGTCAAGTTGTTTATGAGAAAAAACACGGCGAAAGAAATAAGCTAAAAACTAGATATAAAAAACAGGTTGTTAAGGAAAACTTACCTAACAAAGTTATAATAAATAGTAGAAACAGGACTATTCACAAAGACAACATTAAGTTTTAACAAATACCATATTTTTTTTATTAAATTACAGAAAATGCATTTCGTATTACTTTTAATAACATTCGTAATGATAACCACTTCAGAAATAATTGATTACTCCAATCACGAATTTTTCCTGTTCAAAGACAAAAAGGATGTCCTTACCTATGAATCATATGCTGACTTATACCACGTAACTAACTTAAGTTTTTATAAAGAAATAATCAATCTAGAATCAGGATATGTAAGAAAAGATAAAAATACACGGACACAATGGGAAATTACTTACGAAATACAGATAATAGAATTAATTTTGTCACAACTGATACCAACTAGATCAAAAAGGGGAATAAATGAGTTAGGCACTGTTTGGAAATGGTTAGCTGGAACTCCGGATCACGATGATTTCATTAAAATACAGAATAAAATAAATGATTTAATTGAAAACAATAACCAACAATTTATTATTAATTCCAAATTGTTTAAAGAGATAAAATCACTTTCCGATCATTTTAAAAACATTTTTATCGATCAAGAATTGCCATTAAGAAAACATCGCCTACGTTTATTAACATTTGACTTACAAAACATTATTGATACTATCACACTGGCCAAAATTGATTTATTCAACACAAAAATTTTAAACAATGAAGACATCAAAGAAATATTAGATCACGAACAACAGCCTGTACTTATTGCAGACTTAATGGACATCGCCATATTCAAAATTGTATTGCATAAAGAACTCTTAATAATTATCCCGTATAAAATACCCCGTTATAACAAACAGATGCGAAATTTACTATGCCAGATCCATTTCACATAATGATGGAAAATTACTTATAAGTAATCAGGTCGCAAAATGCGAAAATACCTATTATGAAATATCTAATTTTAAGAACGAACTTTTGAACAACTATTGTATTATCATATAAGTAAAGATAAGACTTGTTTTACCCGCTTACTAAATGGAGAAAAATCAATTTGCACTAAAATTCTAGAAAAGAATAAGAATATAGATATCATTCAAGAAGGTGCCATTCTAATAAATGGAAATAATATTGTGAACGATTCTCATTTAAATGGGTCATATTTAATAACATTTAACAGCACAACTACAATAAATAATATTTTATACACCAATTCAGAAAACAAAATACTTGAGTACATAACTACCAACCACTTTAAAAACTTAGAAATATCAGAATATATAAAATCAAACAATTCAGAACTTTCTCTTGACAACATTAATATATTAAACCCATTTATTGAAATTTACAATTGGAAAATTTCAATTTCATTTATATTATTAATTTTAATCATTTTGTATTTCATTACTATATTAATAATAAAAATCAGGTATTATATATTTGTAACCAAACAAAAACGGCCAGAACCAGAAAAACCAAATAATGATGTAGAATTTTTAACAGAATTAAATGAACGTTTGAACGAAATTAATAATGAAGCGGGACGCGTCATTTTAGAGGGGGGAGAGTTATCCAACCCATGAACATAGCTCCCTTCCACAATTTATAAACAAATTCCAATTCTCAATCTCGTCGGAATTGCCCTTGTCTTTGTTTTTGTCATTGCCTTTGCCAGCACTCAGCTACCCGCTAACATAAGCAACCCAAACTTAACGTAAACACAGCTTCCGCTTGGAGACCAAGCCACGGCCGACTTATTGCGTATCAATCAAAAATTGCATCGATCAGCATAATTGAATTTCACAATGCAGTGGAAAATTTCCAGCATAAAGCTTTTATCGAAAGTTCGGTAATTTTCCGAAAGAAAAGCTTCTGGCCGAGGTTGATTGGATTAGGACTTAGAATTTGAAGATCAGTCTGAATCGGGAGTCTGAATCGGGACGAGATCGTCAACAGCTCGAAGTTAAACATAAGTTACCAAGTGCCTCGTAATAGTATAAGTGAAAAAGTTTATCACCAAATAAATGTTAAATAATAAAAAATAAAATTTATTTTTTTAAATAAATAAAGAGTAAAATTTTAATTC
>NW_022881478.1:0-85399 GCF_004382145.1 Drosophila mauritiana
CCGTATTCGGTTCCGTACTCCGTCCAGTACTCCGTCCCGTTCTCCGTCCCGTGCGCGGTCCCGTATTCGGTCCCGTACTCGGTCTCGTACTTGGTCCCGTACTCGGTCCCGTACTCGGTCCTGTAATCGGTCCCATACTTGGTCCGGTACTCGGTTTCGTACTCGGTCCCGTACTTGATCATGTTATCTATTAGCAATTTTTTAAATTTCATATTGCTAGTTATTTACCGCTAATTAATATTAAATATTTTTTGATTTTGATTGTCGATTATCAAAACAACATATGAACTTATTTTAAAAATATAACGAATTATTTAGATACGAACCTCTTATTCTTTGGTCCTTGATTTACGACATCCTTTTCGCTGATTGTACATTCTGATAGCTCCTAAAATTACATCGTAGGTTATCTAGGGCATTGGCTTCCAAAGGGAACTTATATTTGTACATGTAATTAAAACAAAACAATTACAAGTTTAGTGTTATTTGTAAACACAATGGGCATAAGTTTTAATTAGCATTAACGATGACGTGGCCAAGAACAGAACTGACTTAATATCAAATGGATTACGTCATATATATATGAATACCTTCTCTGGGACGTAGATTTCCTACGAATTGGAATTTTATATTAAATTCGATATTGTTAATATTTTTATGAAGTAAATTTTGTGTACACCTTAGCATATTTAGTCATGTATATCTATTAGCAATTGTTATAAATTTTATGCTGTAAGCGCTAATTAATATTAAATATTTTCTGATTTTGATTGTCGATTATCAAAACAACATAAGAACTTATTTTAAAAATATAACGAATTATTTAGATACGAACCTTTTATTCTTTGGTCCATGATTTACGACATCATTTGTGCTATTTTCACATTCGCGCAGCTCCTGAAACTATATCGCAGGTCATCTAGCTTATTGGCCCCCAGAGGGTACATGTAATAAAAACAAAACCATTACAAGTTTAGTGTTATTTGTAAACACAATGGGCATAAGTTTTAATTAGCATTAACGATGACGTGGTCAAGAATAGAACTGACTTAATATCAAATGGATCACGTCACAAATATATGAATACCATATCTGGTACGTACATTTCCAACGAATTGGAATTTTATATTAAATTCGATATTGTTAATATTTTTATGGAGTAAATTTTGTGTACACCTTAGCATATTTAGTCATGTATATCTATTAGCAATTGTTATAAATTTCATGTTGTAGTTAATAACCGCTAATTAATATTAAATATTTTCTGATTTTGATTGTCGATTATCAAAGCAACATAAGTACTTATTTTAAAAATATAACGAATTATTTAGATACGAACCTTTTATTCTTTGGTCCTTAATTTACGGCATCATTTGTGCTAATTTCACATTCGCGCAGCTCCTGAAACTATATCGCAGGTCATCTAGCTTATTGGCTCCCAGAGGGTACATGTAATTAAAACAAAACAATTACAAGTTTAGTGTTCGGTGCCATACTCGGTCCCGTACTCGGTCCCATACTTGGTCCCGTACTCGGTCCCGTAATCGGTCCCGTACTTGGTCACGTACTCGGTCAGAACATGAACATGTTCGAACAGGACATGTACGTACTCGGTCTCGTACGGTCCCGTACTGGATCCCGCACTCGGTTCCATACTCGGTCCCGTACTTGGTCCCGTACTCGGTCCCGTACTCGGTTCCGTACTCGGTTCCGTACTCGGTTCCGTACTCGGTCACGTACTCACTCCCATACTCCGACCCGTACTCTGTCCCGTACGCGGTCCCGTACTCCGTCCCGTACTCGGTCCCGTACTTGGTCACGTACTCGGTCCAGAACATGAACATGTTCGAACAGGACATGTACGTACTCGGTCTCGTACGGTCCCGTACTGGATCCCGCACTCGGTCCAGTACTCGGTGCCGTACTCGGTTCCGTACTCGGTTCCGTACTCGGTTCCGTACTCGGTCACGTACTCACTCCCATACTCCGACCCGTACTCTGTCCCGTACGCGGTCCCGTACTCCGTCCCGTACTCGGTCCCGTACTTGGTCACGTACTCGGTCCAGAACATGAACATGTTCGAACAGGACATGTACATACTCGGTCTCGTACGGTCCCGTACTGGATCCCGCACTCGATCCCGTACTCGGTTCCGTACTCGGTACCATTCTTGGTCCCAAACTTGTCCTGTACTTGGTCCCGTAGTTGGTCCCGTACTCGGTCCCGTACGGTCCCGTACTTGGTCCCGTACTCCGTACCGTACGGTCCGGTACTTGGTCCCGTAGTCCGTCCCGTATGGTCCCGTACTTGGTCCCGTACTCGGTCCCGTACTTGGTTACGTACTCGGTCCAGAACATGAACATGTTCGAACAGGACATGTACGTAATCGGTCTCGTACGGTCCTGTACTGGATCCCGCACTCGGTTCCATACTCGGTCCCGTAGTTGGTCCCGTACTCGGTCCCGTACTCGGTTCCGTACTCGGTCCCGTACTCGGTTCCGTACTCGGTTCCGTACTCGGTCACGTACTCACTCCCATACTCCGACCAATACTCTGTCCCGTACGCGGTCCCGTACTCCGTCCCGTACTCGGTCCCGTACTTGGTCACGTACTCGGTTCAGAACATGAACATGTTCGAACAGGACATGTACGTACTCGGTCTCGTACGGTCCCGTACTGGATCCCGCACTCGGTCCAGTACTCGGTGCCGTACTCGGTCCCGTACTCGGTGCCGTACTCGGTGCCATACTCGGTGCCATACTCGGTCCCGTACTCGGTCCCATACTTGGTCCCGTACTCGGTCCCGTAATCGGTCCCGTACTTGGTCACGTACTCGGTCCAGAACATGAAAATGTTCGAAAAGGACATGTACGTACTCGGTCTCGTACGGTCCCGTACTGGATCCCGCACTCGGTTCCATACTCGGTCCCGTACTTGGTCCCGTACTCGGTCCCGTACTCGGTTCCGTACTCGGTTCCGTACTCGGTCACTTACTCACTCCCATACTCCGACCCGTACTCTGTCCCGTACGCGGTCCCGTACTCCGTCCCGTACTCGGTCCCGTACTTGGTCACGTACTCGGTCCAGAACATGAATATGTTCGAACAGGACATGTACGTACTCGGTCTCGTACGGTCCCGTACTGGATCCCGCACTCGATCCCGTACTCGGTTCCGTACTCGGTACCATTCTTGGTCTCAAGAATGTCCTGTACTTGGTCCCGTAGTTGGTCCCGTACTCGGTCCCGTACGGTCCCGTACTTGGTCCCGTACTCCGTCCCGTACGGTCCGGTACTTGGTCCCGTAGTCAGTCCCGTATGGTCCCGTACTTGGTCCCGTACTCGGTCCCGTACTTGGTCACGTATTCGGTCCAGAACATGAACATGTTCGAACAGGACATGTACGTAATCGGTCTCGTACGGTCCCGTACTGGATCCCGCACTCGGTTCCATACTCGGTCCCGTAGTTGGTCCCGTACTCGGTCCCGTACTCGGTTCCGTATTCGGTCCCGTACTCACTCCCATACTCCGACCCGTACTCTGTCCCGTACGCGGTCCCATACTCCGACCCGTACTCTGTCCCGTACGCGGTCCCGTACTCCGTCCCGTACTCGGTCCCGTACTTGGTCACGTACTCGGTCCAGAACATGAACATGTTCGAACAGGACATGTACGTACTCGGTCTCGTACGGTCCCGTACTGGATCCCGCACTCGATCCCGTACTCGGTTCCGTACTCGGTACCATTCTTGGTCCCAAACTTGTCCCGTACTTGGTCCCGTAGTTGGTCCCGTACTCGGCACCTATTCGGTCCCATACTTGGTCCCGTAGTCGGTCCCGTACTCGGTCCCGTACTCGGTCCCGTACGCGGTCAGCCAGTACTCGATCCGTCCCGTACGCGGTCCCGTACTCGGTCCCGTATTCGGTTCCGTACTCCGTCCAGTACTCCGTCCCGTTCTCCGTCCCGTGCGCGGTCCCGTACTCGGTCCCGTACTCGGTCTCGTACTTGGTCCCGTACTCGGTCCCGTACTCGGTCCCGTAATCGGTCCCATACTTGGTCCCGTACTCGGTCCCGTACTCGGTCCTGTACTCGGTCCCATACTCGGTCCCGTAATCGGTCCCATACTTGGTCCCGTACTCTGTCCCGTACTCGGTCCCGTACTCGGTCCCGTACTCTGTCCCGTACTCGGTCCGGTACTCGGTCCCGTACTCGGTCCCGTACTCTGTCCCGTACTCGGTCCCGTACTCGGTCCTGTAATCGGTCCCATACTCGGTCCGGTACTCGGTTTCGTACTCGGTCCCGTACTTGATCATGTTATCTATTAGCAATTGTTTTAAATTTCATATTGCTAGTTATTTACCGCTAATTAATATTAAATATTTTTTGATTTTGATTGTCGATTATCAAAACAACATATGAACTTATTTTAAAAATATAACGAATTATTTAGATACGAACCTCTTATTCTTTGGGCCTTGATTTACGACATCTTTTTCGCTGATTGTACATTCTGATAGCTCCTAAAATTACATAGTATGTTATCTAGGGCTTTGGCTTCCAAAGGGAACTTATATTTGTACATGTAATTAAAACAAAACAATTACAAGTTTAATGTTATTTGTAAACACAATGGGCATAAGTTTTAATTAGCATTAACGATGACGTGGTCAAGAATAGAACTGACTTAATATCAAATGGATCACGTCACAAATATATGAATACCATATCTGGTACGGTCCCATACTTTGTCCCGTACTCGGTCCCGTACTCTGTCCCGTACTCGGTCCGGTACACGGTTTCGTACTCGGTCCCGTACTTGATCATGTTATCTATGAGCACTTGTTTTAAATTTCATATTGCTAGTTATTTACGGCTAATTAATATTAAATATTTTTTGATTTTGATTGTCGATTATCAAAACAACATATGAACTTATTTTAAAAATATAACGAATTATTTAGATACGAACCTCTTATTCTTTGGTCCTTGATTTACGACATCCTTTTCGCTGATTGTACATTCTGATAGCTCCTAAAATTACATCGTAGGTTATCTAGGGTATTGGCTTCCAAAGGGAACTTATATTTGTACATGTAATTAAAACAAAACAATTACAAGTTTAGTGTTATTTGTAAACACAATGGGCATAAGTTTTAATTAGCATTAACGATGACGTGGCCAAGAACAGAACTGACTTAATATCAAATGGATTACGTCATATATATATGAATACCTTCTCTGGGACGTAGATTTCCTACGAATTGGAATTTTATATTAAATTCGATATTGTTAATATTTTTATGAAGTAAATTTTGTGTACACCTTAGCATATTTAGTCATGTATATCTATTAGCAATTGTTATAAATTTTATGTTGTAGTTAATAACCGCTAATTAATATTAAATATTTTCTGATTTTGATTGTCGATTATCAAAACAACATAAGAACTTATTTTAAAAATATAACGAATTATTTAGATACGAACCTTTTATTCTTTGGTCCACGATTTACGACATCATTTGTGCTATTTTCACATTCGCGCAGCTCCTGAAACTATATCGCAGGTCATCTAGCTTATTGGCTCCCAGAGGGTACATGTAATAAAAACAAAACCATTACAAGTTTAGTGTTATTTGTAAACACAATGGGCATAAGTTTTAATTAGCATTAACGATGACGTGGTCAAGAATAGAACTGACTTAATATCAAATGGATCACGTCACAAATATATGAATACCATATCTGGTACGGTCCCATACTTTGTCCCGTACTCGGTCCCGTACTCTGTCCCGTACTCGGTCCGGTACACGGTTTCGTACTCGGTCCCGTACTTGATCATGTTATCTATGAGCACTTGTTTTAAATTTCATATTGCTAGTTATTTACGGCTAATTAATATTAAATATTTTTTGATTTTGATTGTCGATTATCAAAACAACATATGAACTTATTTTAAAAATATAACGAATTATTTAGATACGAACCTCTTATTCTTTGGTCCTTGATTTACGACATCCTTTTCGCTGATTGTACATTCTGATAGCTCCTAAAATTACATCGTAGGTTATCTAGGGTATTGGCTTCCAAAGGGAACTTATATTTGTACATGTAATTAAAACAAAACAATTACAAGTTTAGTGTTATTTGTAAACACAATGGGCATAAGTTTTAATTAGCATTAACGATGACGTGGCCAAGAACAGAACTGACTTAATATCAAATGGATTACGTCATATATATATGAATACCTTCTCTGGGACGTAGATTTCCTACGAATTGGAATTTTATATTAAATTCGATATTGTTAATATTTTTATGAAGTAAATTTTGTGTACACCTTAGCATATTTAGTCATGTATATCTATTAGCAATTGTTATAAATTTTATGTTGTAGTTAATAACCGCTAATTAATATTAAATATTTTCTGATTTTGATTGTCGATTATCAAAACAACATAAGAACTTATTTTAAAAATATAACGAATTATTTAGATACGAACCTTTTATTCTTTGGTCCACGATTTACGACATCATTTGTGCTATTTTCACATTCGCGCAGCTCCTGAAACTATATCGCAGGTCATCTAGCTTATTGGCTCCCAGAGGGTACATGTAATAAAAACAAAACCATTACAAGTTTAGTGTTATTTGTAAACACAATGGGCATAAGTTTTAATTAGCATTAACGATGACGTGGTCAAGAATAGAACTGACTTAATATCAAATGGATCACGTCACAAATATATGAATACCATATCTGGTACGTACATTTCCTACGAATTGGAATTTTATATTAAATTCGATATTGTTAATATTTTTATGAAGTAAATTTTGTGTACACCTTAGCATATTTAGTCATGTATATCTATTAGCAATTGTTATAAATTTCATGTTGTAGTTAATAACCGCTAATTAATATTAAATATTTTCTGATTTTGATTGTCGATTATCAAAGCAACATAAGTACTTATTTTAAAAATATAACGAATTATTTAGATACGAACCTTTTATTCTTTGGTCCTTGATTTACGGCATCATTTGTGCTAATTTCACATTCGCGCAGCTCCTGAAACTATATCGCATACCTGAAACTATCATCTAGCTTATTGGCTCCCAGAGGGTACATGTAATTAAAACAAAACAATTACAAGTTTAGTGTTCGGTGCCATACTCGGTCCCGTACTCGGTCCCATACTTGGTCCCGTACTCGGTCCCGTAATCGGTCCCGTACTTGGTCACGTACTCGGTCCAGAACATGAACATGTTCGAACAGGACATGTACGTACTCGGTCTCGTACGGTCCCGTACTGGATCCCACACTCGGTTCCACACTCGGTCCCGTACTTGGTCCCGTACTCGGTCCCGTACTCGGTTCCGTACTCGGTTCCGTACTCGGTTCCGTACTCGGTCACGTACTCACTCCCATAAATTTCATGTTGTAGTTAATAACCGCTAATTAATATTAAATATTTTCTGATTTTGATTGTCGATTATCAAAGCAACATAAGTACTTATTTTAAAAATATAACGAATTATTTAGATACGAACCTTTTATTCTTTGGTCCTTGATTTACGGCATCATTTGTGCTAATTTCACATTCGCGCAGCTCCTGAAACTATATCGCAACTATATCGCATACCTGAAACTATCATCTAGCTTATTGGCTCCCAGAGGGTACATGTAATTAAAACAAAACAATTACAAGTTTAGTGTTCGGTGCCATACTCGGTCCCGTACTCGGTGCCATACTCGGTCCCGTACTCGGTCCCATACTTGGTCCCGTACTCGGTCCCGTAATCGGTCCCGTACTTGGTCCCGTACTCGGTTCCGTACTCGGTTCCGTACTCGGTCACGTACTCACTCCCATACTCCGACCCGTACTCTGTCCCGTACGCGGTCCCGTACTCTGTCCCGTACGCGGTCCCGTACTTCGTCCCGTATTCGGTACCGTACTTGGTCACGTACTCGGTCCAGAACATGAACATGTTCGAACAGGACATGTACGTACTCGGTCTCGTACGGTCCCGTACTGGATCCCGCACTCGGTCCCGTACTCGGTTCCGTACTCGGTACCATACTTGGTCCCAAACTTGTCCCGTACTTGGTCCCGTAGTTGGTCCCGTACTCGGCACCTATTCGGTCCCATACTTGGTCCCGTAGTCGGTCCCGTACTCGGTCCCGTACTCAGCCAGTACTCGATCCGTCCCGTACGCGGTCCCGTACTCGGTCCCGTATTCGGTTCCGTACTCCGTCCAGTACTCCGTCCCGTTCTCCGTCCCGTGCGCGGTCCCGTACTCGGTCCCGTACTCGGTCTCGTACTTGGTCCCGTACTCGGTCCTGTACTCGGTCCCGTACTCGGTCCCGTAATCGGTCCCATACTTGGTCCCGTACTCGGTCCCGTATTTGGTCCGTACTCCGTCCCGTACTCCGTCCCGTACGCGGTCCCGTACTCGGTCCCGTACTCGGTCCCGTACTCGGTCCCGTACTCGGTCCCGTACTCGGTTCCGTACTCGGTCACGTACTCACTCCCATACTCCGACCCGTACTCCGTCCCGTACGCGGTCCCGTACTCCGTCCCGTACTCCGTCCCGTACTCGGTCCCGTACTCGGTCCCGTACTCGGTCCCGTACTCGGTCCCGTACTCGGTCCCGTACTCGGTCCCGTACTCGGTCCTGTACTCGGTCGCAAACTCGGTCCCGTAATCGGTCCCATACTTGGTCCCGTACTCTGTCCCGTACTCGGTCCCGTACTCTGTCCCGTACTCGGTCCGGTACTCGGTCCCGTACTCGGTCCCGTAATCGGTCCCATACTTTGTCCCGTACTCGGTCCCGTACTCTGTCCCGTACTCGGTCCGGTACTCGGTTTCGTACTCGGTCCCGTACTTGATCATGTTATCTATTAGCAATTGTTTTAAATTTCATATTGCTAGTTATTTACCGCTAATTAATATTAAATATTTTTTAATTTTGATTGTCGATTATCAAAACAACATATGAACTTATTTTAAAAATATAACGAATTATTTAGATACGAACCTGTTATTCTTTGGTCCTTGATTTACGACATCCTTTTCGCTGATTGTACATTCTGATAGCTCCTAAAATTACATCGTAGGTTATCTAGGGTATTGGCTTCCAAAGGGAACTTATATTTGTACATGTAATTAAAACAAAACAATTACAAGTTTAGTGTTATTTGTAAACACAATGGGCATAAGTTTTAATTAGCATTAACGATGACGTGGCCAAGAACAGAACTGACTTAATATCAAATGGACCACGTCATCAATATATGAATACCATCTGTGGTACGTACATTTCCTACGAATTGGAATTTTGTGTTAAATTTGATATTGTTAATATTTTTATGAAGTAAATTTTGTGTACAAATTAGCATATTTAGTCATGTATATCTATTAGCAATTGTTATAAATTTTATGTTGTAGTTAATAACCGCTAATTAATATTAAATCAGTCACCGACTATCTCTCTTCGAGTGCGGACGTCTGTGTCTTTCCAATTGTTTGAGCTTTGCTTATCGCGTAATTACCATCGCCGTTACATTGATATTTATCATCTTATCTTCTTGATCTTCTTATCAACGCGTACGTGCAAATCTAAAACATTCAATATCCATAAATTTATTAACCATGGCCCCCGGGCCACTAAATTTGGGGGATAATCGCTTTGCCAGTCTCAGCGTTAGCCCCAAAGCTAAGAAAAAAAGACCCTTTCAAAAATTACAAGTTGATTTCCCAGACCTCCCTGAAACGCAGTGCAAAAATCCGAGATATTTAGTGGTCTCATCAAAAAACTCTCCGAAAACCATATCCGACTACAACTGCTTTGCTGTCCATAGAGCCCTTAAGTATATCAGCAAAGACATCACATCCATCTCTAATCTTCGGGATGGTAACCTTCTCTTGCTGGTTAACTCCAGGGAAATTAGTGACAAATTTATCAAAGTGACTTCTTTACCTGGCTTATGCGATATCGAGTGCAAGCTCCACAACACTCTTAACTTTGTCAAAGGCACCATTTACGCCCCTGTCTTATTAACATTCCAGAAAACGAAATTGTTGAGGAACTAAAATCACAAAATGTACACAGCGTATTTAAATTCACCAAAATGATCGACGGCACCCCCAAACCTTTTGGAAAAGTTCTCGTAACGTTTGACCGTTTCACTCTTCCCAGTAAACTAACGGTTTCCTGGCACACAGTTAAGGTGTCAGAATATATACCCAACCCGATGAGATGTAAGTCTTGTCAATTATTAGGCCACACATCAAAGCACTGCAAAAACCCAACCGCCTGTGTATCATGCAATCTCGCTCCCCACCTTCCCGTGCCATGCACTCGCATTTTCTGTGCAAACTGCTCCGGCCAACACCCAGCCTCCTCACCCGAATGCCCACAATACCAAACACAAAAACAACTGATCCACATCAAAACAAGCAAAAAATGCAGTTTCCATGAAGCTCGCACTATACTAAAACAACAACAAAACACAACAAATATGGTAACCCCACGCTTACCTACTCGACCGTCGCAAACCAAAGCACAGCATCCGTTATGCTTGTCAAAAAATCCCGAAACCCTAACACGATTACAAACACCGACTTGCCCACCAGCTCGACAAAAGTACCAGCTCCGCTCTCACCAACGTATCCCACTTCTCGGACGAACTCTTTGAATCTCGAAGAGAATCTTACTTCCTCCCCAAGCACCTCTGCCAAAACTGATTTCTCTTACCTAAAAAAAACATGCATCGAACGATCTCGCTCCCTTAGGGCGGAAGCAAACGCTCTATTAGGACAAACCTACAACGACGACAACAATACGTTAATGACCTCAAGATCCAACTCAAACGAATCAATTGCTTCACAAACCTCAAACCTACAAACAAAAATCAACACAACAGTCTCAGACACTATGGACGATCCCGATTCCTAGTCCTGATCCTCTCACCCTTACCTTCATACACCACAAATTAATAACAGTCCAACAAAAAACAATAAAAAAATAAAAAAAATAAAATTTTAATCATGACAATTACTATATTACAATGGAACATCCACGGTATTTTTAATAATTACAACGAACTGACACTACTCATAAAAGACCATGCACCCGATATTGTATTTTTGCAGGAAACCAACCTTCCATGTAATTCTACAAATTTTATTTGCCCCAAAGAATATAGTGGTTACTTCCACAATTTTTCTTATAACACCTCAGCCAAACAAGGCATTGGTGTTCTTATTATGGTAATAGGAATGTCCCACATACATACCGTAACATTAACTCCAGCATACTCTGCTCCGCATTGCAGCTTAATTTTGAACAGGTCATTAATATTGTTAATGCGTACATCCCACCAAGTCAAATTTTTTCATCCTCTGACATATCAGAAATTCTTCAAAATCTTAACGGATCCACAATACTCCTGGGTGATCTAAACTCATGGAGTCCTTTATGGGGCTTACCTCGCACAAATACAAGGGGTAAAAAAATTGAAACCGTAATTCTTGAAAACAGCCTAATTGTTCTTAACGACGGTTCCCCGACTCACCTTTCAACTCACAACACGTTCACTCACATCGATATCTCACTGATATCTCCACAGATAGCCCATATGTGCAGCTGGTCTATATCAGATAATCTCCATGGAAGTGACCACTTTCCCATAACCATCCACATAAACACACCTACCCGTCCCGATAATACTTTACCCCTGCCTAAATACAAGACAGACCAAGCGAACTGGAAAAGCTTTAATGAAAGTTGCGAAAAATCAGCAGCATATTGGACGGTCGGTTGCCTAAATCAGCAAGTCGCACAAATGACGAAAGTCATACGTTCAGCTGCAAACTATAGCATTCCCCAAACGAAAAGGGTGATCCACAAAGCCAAGGTGCCATGGTAGAACGCTAACCTTCAACAGCTTAGGGACCAAAAGCAACGCTTGTTCTCGTCCTACAAAGCCAATACGAATGATACAAACCTTATCCGATACAAAAAAGCAAACGCGCTTTTCAAAAAAGCTGTACTTTCGGCCAAGCGTAACTCCCTTGAAAAATTTACTTCCAAAATCTCCCCAGTATCCTCCACAAAAAAAGTCTGGTCAGATATAAAACGCCTAGCCGGCATCCCTCCCACTCCGTTCAAATATATCAAATCCAACTCGGGTACTCTAACTGGATCATTTGATATCGCCGAAGAGTTTGCCTTATCTTGGTCTAAATACTCTTCTGACCAAAATTTTTCAGCAGAATATATACGAGTACAAAATCGGTATCTATCAGAGCCCTATGCCATCGACTCACTTTCCCCATCGGCTACATCTTTAGATTTCAAATTCACATTGCTCGAAATAGAAAATTCAGTAGCAAAAGCAAAAGGGAAAAGCCCTGGGGCTGACAGAGTATCATACCCTATGCTCAAAAACCTATCTCCCCACCTAAAAACAAAACTTTTAGACATTTTTAATCAAATATTAACCACTGGAAAATACCCACATACATGGAGATCGGCTATCATTATCCCTATATCAAAACCAAACAAACCCCCTTCCGATATTAACAGCTACCGTCCAATCTCTCTGTTATCCTGTCTGGGAAAAACACTAGAAAAAATAATAGCACAAAGACTTATCTGGTTCATTAAACGCCACAACCTAATTTCCCATAATCAAGTTGCCTTTAAAAGTAATCATAGCACGATGGACGCGTTATTGCGTATCCAACATTTCGCGTCGAACGCTCTTTCGACCAAAAATCACGTCTCTATCTTGGCGAAGGATTTTGAAAGAGCCTTCGATCGCGTGGGGATTCACGCCGTACTTTGCAGACTCGAGCGCTGGGGCATTGGTCCAAGGCTTTATAACCTAATTAAAGCCTTCATGACCAATCGGTCCTTCAGGGTTCGAATAAACAATGTCACATCGAACTCCCACATTTTACACAATGGAATCCCGCAGGGTTCGCCACTTTCGGTGGTTTTATTTATGATAGCTATTAAAGACATAAATGACATTGTAACTCGGCATAAAGATATTTACATCTCACTATACGCAGACGACGCAATAATCTTTACTAAAATAAAAAATATTAACACAGTTAGAGAAAAATTCTTAGAAATATTGCAAGAAATTAACTTGTGGGGAGCAACCTCTGGGGCCTCTCTTGCCATTGAAAAATGCCAAACTTTACATATCTGTCGGAAACAACGTTGCAACCTTTCCGACATTGTCTTTAACAGCCGCACAATAAAAGATGTAAATTTTTTAAAAATCTTGGGGATAACCTTCGACTCCAAACTACTTTTTAAACAGCACTGTCAGACTCTAAGAAAACAACTGGAAACTAGATTTAACATTATTAAATTTCTATCTTCTAAATATTCTTACATACATATTAAGACTCTCATAGATATTACGCGCGCTTTAATGCTATCTAAAATTGACTACGGACTGCCAATCTTCGGTTGGTGTGCTAAATCACACTTAAAAAAGCTACAAGTCCCATATCACGGAGCGGTCCGTCGCGCCATTCACGCATTTCCTACATCTCCAGTAGCGTGCACATTGGCAGAATCGGGTCTCCCGAGTATCCAATCACGCGTAGAAGAGACTACATTGATGCTTATCCCGAAGCTGTACACCACGTCAAACTGCCTGCTAACCAAAGACTTCGGAGCCATATTTAAACAAAAAAGGAAATTTAAGTGCATATCCACCCTAAGACGTTGCGCCAACTACATCAAGCTACTTGACCTTCCCCTGCCTAAGCCCAGGAGGCCCTTCAAATCGCCAGCACTTTGGGGTTCCAAACAGCCAAACATAAACCTTCAAATATACAATGCTGCCAAGAGGGATACAGGTCGCATAGAATACCAAAAACGTTTTATGAGCGCACAAGAAGATCTTGGTGTGAAAAACTGGATCTACACCGATGGTTCTAAAGTCACCGGCGCAACCACTTTTGCGGTTGTTGACTCTAACCGTAAAATAATTGCAGGAGGTAGGCTTCCGTCCTACAACTCCATATTTACAGCCGAAGCTTTCGCCATTCTCAAAGCATGCCAATTCGCTTCCAAAAACGCTGGAAAATCTGTTATCTGCACAGACAGCCTCTCCTCTCTTTCCGCTATACGCAACTGGAACCATAATGACCCCACAACACAAGAAGTTAGGCACATTCTAAGTTCTCATCCAAAAAAAATCACCTTACTCTGGGTTTCCAGTCATCAAGGTATTCATGGGAATGAACTTGCTGACAAAGCCGCCCAAGAGATGAGGCTTACACCATCAATCCTGTTCACTCCGTTTAACTCCAAGGATTTAAAAAGTCGAATCAAGTTATACCTCATAGAAAAGAAACTCTCCGAATGGGCACTCTTCATACACAGGTACCAGTCTATCAATCCGAATTGCATCATGTTCAAGCCACCAACGAACGTACATAAACGGGAATGCGCGACCTTCATCCGTCTACGCATCGGGCACACCCAATCCACACATCAACACTTACTGAAGAGATCGGCGCGACCAACATGCCAACTATGCGGGGACGAGCTCACCGTTGACCATATCCTCAACGCCTGCAGTCAATTGCACTCAATTAGATCTCACTTATTTGGTACACATAGTTTCTCGAATTGTTTAAGTAACCCATCCTGTGAAAATATCTCAAAAATTTACAAATTTGTCCAAAAAGCTAAGTTTATTATATAAAGCAATTAACCCATAAGTCTCGAGTCGAAGGCCCCCGTAGCTAGTACTCATTAAATTTAATTAGGTTTAGTATTGTATACTATATTTAAATTTGTTAAATAAATAAATAATATTAAATATTTTCTGATTTTGATTGTCGATTATCAAAACATCATAAGTACTTATTTTAAAAATATAACGAATTATTTAGATACGAACCTTTCATTCTTTGGTCCTTGATTTACGGCATCATTTGTGCTAATTTCACATTCGCGCAGCTCCTGAAACTATACCGCAGGTCATCTAGCTTATTGGCTCCCAGAGGGTACATGTAATTAAAACAAAACAATTACAAGTTTAGTGTTATTTGTAAACACAATGGGCATAAGTTTTAATTAGCATTAACGATGACGTGGCCAAGAATAGAACTGACTTAATATCAAATGGACCACGTCATATATATATGAATACCTTCTCTGGGACGTAATTGTTTTAAATTTCATATTGCTAGTTAATTACCGCTAATTAATATTAAATATTTTTTGATTTTGATTGTCGATTATCAAAACAACATAAGAACTTATTTTAAAAATATATATTGAATTATTTAGATATAAACCTCTTATTCTATGGTCCTTGATTTATGACATCCTTTTCGCTGATTGTACATTCTGATAGCTCCTAAAATTACATCGTAGATTATCTAGGGTATTGGCTTCCAAAGGGAACTTATGTTTGTACATGTAATTAAAACAAAACCATTACAAGTTTAGTGTTAATTGTAAACACAATGGGCATAAGTTTTAATTAGCATTAACGATGACGTGGCCAAGAATAGAACTGACTTAATATCAAATGGACCACGTCATCAATATATGAATACCATCTCTGGTATATACATTTCCTACGAATTGGAATTTTCTGTTAAATTCGATATTGTTAATATTTTTATGAAGTACATTTTGCGTAGATCTTAGCATGTTAAATCATGTATATCTATTAGCAATTGTTTTAAATTTCATGTTGCTAGTTAATTACCGCTAATTAATATTAAATATTTTTGATTTTGATTGTCTATAATCAAAACAACATAAGAACTTATTTTAAAAATATAACGAATTATTTATATATAAACCTCTTATTCTATGGTCCTTGATTTATGACATCCTTTTCGCTGATTGTATATTCGGATAGCCCTAATATTACATCGTAGGTCATCTAGCGTATTGGCTTCCAGAGGGAACTTATAATTGAAACTAAACCATTATAACTTTCACAGTAGCATATTTTGTTATGTATATCTATTAGCAATTGTTATAAATTTCATGTTGTAGTTAATAATCGCTAATTAATATTAAATATTTTTTGATTTTGATTGTCGATTTTCAAAACAACATAAGAACTTATTTTAGAAATATAACGAATTATTTAGATACGAACCTCTTATTCTTTGGTCCTTGATTTACGACATCCTTTGTTCTGATTTTACATCAGCGCAGCTCCTGAAACTATATCGCAGGTCATCTAGCATATTGGCTCAAAGAGGATACATGAAATTAAAACAAAACCATAACAAGTTTAGTTTTATTAGTAAACAGCATACGTTTTAATTAGCATTAACGATGTCGTGGCCAAGAATAGAACTGACTTAATATCAAATGGACCACGTCATCAACATTTCCTACGAATTGGAATTTTGTGTTAAATTTGATATTGTTAATATTTTTATGAAGTAAATTTTGTGTACACCTTAGCGTCTTTAGTCATGTATATCTATTAGCAAATGTTTTAAATTTCATGTTGCTCGTTAATTACCGCTAATTAATATTAAATATTTTTTGATTTTGATTGTCGATTATCAAAACAACATAATATAATAAAATATATATATAATATATTTTATATTTTAAAAATATATTGAATTATTTAGATACAAACCTCTTATTCTATGGTCCTTGATTTATGACATCCTTTTCGCTGATTGTACAGTCGGATAGCTCCCAATATTACATCGTAGGTCATCTGGCGTATTGGCTTTCAGAGGGTACATGAAATTAAAACAAAACCATTACAAGTTTAGTTTTATTAGTAAACAGCATACGTTTTAATTAGCATTAACGATGACGTGGCCAAGACTAGAACTGACTTAATTAAAAAAAACATTATATATAAAATTATCAAATATTATAAATTAAAAATATACTAGAAAGATTAAGTTTACTTAAAAATATTCGGTAAATATATGTTAAAAATATTAAGTTGACAAACACTAGAAATATATACCATAAACAAAAACTATATTTGCACTGTGCCGTGTAGCTTACGTGCCACTAATGAGAATCGAGGAGGAGGGCGCAAAAAAAATATTCTAAAAATATTCAGTAAATATATGTTACAAATATTAAGTTGACAAACACTAGAAATATATACTAGAAACAAAAACTATATTTGCACTGTGCCGTGTAGCTTACGTGCCACTAATGAGAATCGAGGAGGAGGGCGCAAAATTTTTACTTGCAAAATTTTCCATTTGCTTAGTTTAATTTCTAATTTAATTACTTATTCTCTCATTGTGTGTGTGTGCCATCTTCAGTTTGCAGCCTTTGGGATAATCTTTTGTCTCCCTGAAGTGTGTGTCTGTATGTGTGTGTGGAGTCTGCTGTTTGCATGTGTGTGAGGGTAGCTTGTCATATATTTATTTTATGACACATCGAGTCCGCGAGTTCGATATTGTCAATAATTTTATGAAGTAAATTTTGTGTTCACCTCAGCATCATTAGTCATGTATTAGCAAGTGTTTCAAATTTCATGTTGCTAGTTAATTACCGCTAGTTAATATTAAATATTTTTTGATTTTGATTGTCGATTATGAAAACAACATAAGAACTTATTTTAAAAATATATCGAATTATTCAGATACGAACCTCTTATTCTTTGGTCCTTGATTAAGACATCCTTTTCGCTGATTGTACATTCGGATAGCTCCCAATATTACATCGTAGGTCATCTGTCGTATTGGCTTTCAGAGGGAACTTATAATTGAAACTAAACCATCATAAGTTTCACCATAGAATGTTTTGTTATGTATATTTATTAGCAATTGTTATAAATTTCATGTTGTAGTTAATAACCGCTAATTAATATTTAATATTTTTTGAGTTTGATTGCCGATTATCAAAACAACATAAGTACTTACTTATTTTAAAAATATAACGATAATATTAAATATTTTTTGATTTTGATTGTCGATTATCAAAACAACATTAGAACTTATTTTAAAAATATAACGAATTATTTAGATACGAAGCTCTTATTCTGTGGTCCTTGATTTACGACATTCTTTGTTCTAATTTTACATCCGCGCAGGTCCTGAAACTACATCGCAGGTCATCTAGCTTATTGGCTCCCAGAGGGTACATGAAATTAAAACAAAACCATTACAACTTTAATGTTATTTGTAAACACAATGGGCATAAGTTTTAATTAGCATTAACGATGACGTGGCCAAGAATGTAACTGACTTAATATCAAATGGACCACGTCATCTATATATGAATACCATCTCTGGTACGTAGATTTCCTATGAATTGGAATTTTATATTAAATTCGATATTGTCAATAATTTTATGAAGTAAATTTTGTGTTCACCTCAGCATCATTAGTCATGTATATGCAAGTGTTTCAAATTCCATGTTGCTAGTTAAGTACCGCTAATTAATATTAAATATTTTTTGATTTTGATTGTCGATTATGAAAACAACATAAGAACTTATTTCAAAAATATAACGAATTATTTAGATACGAACCTCTTATTCTTTGGTCCTTGATTTACGACATCCTTTGTGCTAATTTTACATCCGCGCAGCTCCTGAAACTACATCGCAGGTCATCTAGCTTATTGGCTCCCAGAGGGTACATGAAATTAAAACAAAACCATTACAAGTTTAGTGTTATTTGTAAACACAATGGGCATAAGTTTTAATTAGCATTAACGATGACGTGGCCAAGAAGTTGTATGACGTGGCCATGTTGTAGTTAATAGCCGCTAATTAATATTAAATATTTTTTGATTTTGATTGTCGATTTTCAAAACAACATAAGAACTTATTTTAGAAATATAACGAATTATTTAGATACGAACCTCTTATTCTTTGGTCCTTAATTTACGACATCCTTTGTTCTGGTTTTACATAAGCGCAGCTCCTGAAACTACATCGCAGGTCATCAAGCTTATTGGCTCCCAGAGGGTACATGAAATTAAAACAAAACCATTACAAGTTTAGTTTTATTAGTAAACAGCATACGTTTTAATTAGCATTAACAATGACGTGGCCAAGAATAGAACTGACTTAATATCAAATGGACCACGTCATCAATATATGAATACCATCTGTGGTACGTACATTTCCTACGAATTGGAATTTTGTGTTAAATTTGATATTGTTAATATTTTTATGAAGTAAATTTTGTGTACACCTCAGCATCGTTAGTCATGTGTATCTATTAGCATTTGTTTTAAATTTCATGTTGCTAGTTAATTACCGCTGATTAATATTACATATTTTATGATTTTGATCGTCGATTATTAAAACAACATTAAAACTTATTTTAAAAATATAACGAATTATTTAGATACGAACCTCTTAATCTTTGGTCCTTGATTTACGACATCCTTTGTTCTAATTTTACATCCGCGCAGCTCCTGAAACTACATCGCAGGTTATCTAGCTTATTGGCTCCCAGAGGGTACATGTAATTAAAACAAAACCATTACAAGTTTAGTTTTATTTGTAAACAGAATGGGCATAAGTTTTAATTAGCATTAACGATGACGTGGCCAAGAATAGAACTGACTTAATATCAAATGGACCACGTCATCAATATATGAATACCATCTCTGGTACATACATTTCCTACGAATTGGAATTTTCTGTTAAATTCGATATTGTTAATATTTTTATGAAGTACATTTTGTGTAGATCTTAGCATGTTTAATCATGTATATCTATTAGCAATTGTTTTAAATTTCATGTTGCTAGTTAATTACCGCTAATTAATATTAAATATTTTTGATTTAGATTGTCTATAATCAAAACAACATAAGAACTTATTTTAAAAATATAACGAATTATTTATATATAAACCTCTTATTCTATGGTCCTTGATTTATGACATCCTTTTCGCTGATTGTATATTCGGATAGCCCTAATATTACATCGTAGGTCATCTAGCGTATTGGCTTCAGGAGGGAACTTATAATTGAAACTAAACCATTATAACTTTCACAGTAGCATATTTTGTTATGTATATATGCTACTAATAATGCTAATATATAATACTAATAATGCCAATATATGTATATTAGCAATTGTTATAAATTTCATGTTGTAGTTAATAACCGCTAATTAATATTAAATATTTTTTGATTTTGATTGTCGATTTTCAAAACAACATAAGAACTTATTTTAGGATTATAACGAATTATTTAGATACGAACCTCTTATTCTTTGGTCCTTGATTTACGGCATCATTTGTGCTAATTTCACATTCGCGCAGCTCCTGAAACTATATCCCAACTATATCGCATACCTGAAACTATCATCTAGCTTATTGGCTCCCAGAGGGTACATGTAATTAAAACAAAACAATTACAAGTTTAGTGTTCGGTGCCATACTCGGTCCCATACTTGGTCCCGTACTCGGTCCCGTAATCGGTCCCGTACTTGGTCACGTACTCAGTCCAGAACATGAACATGTTCGAACAGGACATGTACGTACTCGGTCTCGTACGGTCCCGTACTGGATCCCACACTCGGTTCCACACTCGGTTCCACACTCGGTCCCGTACTTGGTCCCGTACTCGGTCCCGTACTCGGTTCCGTACTCGGTTCCGTACTCGGTTCCGTACTCGGTCACGTACTCACTCCCATACTCCGACCCGTAGTCTGTCCCGTACGCGGTCCCGTACTCCGTCCCGTACTCGGTCCCGTACTTGGTCACGTACTCGGTCCAGAACATGAACATGTTCGAACAGGACATGTACGTACTCAATCTCGTACGGTCCCGTACTGGATCCCGCACTCGGTCCAGTACTCGGTGCCGTACTCGGTCCCGTATTCGGTGCCGTACTCGGTGCCATACTCGGTGCCATACTCGGTCCAGTACTCGGTCCCATACTTGGTCCCGTACTCGGTCCCGTAATCGGTCCCGTACTTGGTCACGTACTCGGTCCAGAACATGAACATGTTCGAACAGGACATGTACGTACTCGGTCTCGTACGGTCCCGTACTGGATCCCGCACTCGGTTCCATACTCGGTCCCGTACTTGGTCCCGTACTCGGTCCCGTACTCGGTTCCGTACTCGGTTCCGTACTCGGTTCCGTACTCGGTCACGTACTCACTCCCATACTCCGACCCGTACTCTGTCCCGTACGCGGTCCCGTAGTCCGTCCCGTACTCGGTCCCGTACTTGGTCACGTACTCGGTCCAGAACATGAACATGTTCGAACAGGACATGTACGTACTCGGTCTCGTACGGTCCCGTACTGGATCCCGCACTCGATCCCGTACTCGGTTCCGTACTCGGTACCATTCTTGGTCCCAAACTTGTCCTGTACTTGGTCCCGTAGTTGGTCCCGTACTCGGTCCCGTACGGTCCCGTACTTGGTCCCGTACTCCGTCCCGTACGGTCCGGTACTTGGTCCCGTAGTCAGTCCCGTATGGTCCCGTACTTGGTCCCGTACTCGGTCCCGTACTTGGTCACGTACTCGGTCCAGAACATGAACATGTTCGTACAGGACATGTACGTACTCGGTCTCGTACGGTCCCGTACTGGATCCCGCACTCGGTTCCATACTCGGTCCCGTAGTTGGTCCCGTACTCGGTCCCGTACTCGGTTCCGTACTCGGTTCCGTACTCGGTCACGTACTCACTCCCATACTCCGACCCGTACTCTGTCCCGTACGCGGTCCCGTACTCTGTCCCGTACGCGGTCCCGTACTCCGTCCCGTATTCGGTACCGTACTTGGTCACGTACTCGGTCCAGAGCATGAACATGTTCGAACAGGACATGTACGTACTCGGTCTCGTACGGTCCCGTACTGGATCCCGCACTCGGTCCCGTACTCGGTTCCGTACTCGGTACCATTCTTGGTCCCAAACTTGTCCCGTACTTGGTCCCGTAGTTGGTCCCGTACTCGGCACCTATTCGGTCCCATACTTGGTCCCGTAGTCGGTCCCGTACTCGGTCTCGTACTCAGCCAGTAATCGATCCGTCCCGTACGCGGTCCCGTACTCGGTCCCGTATTCGGTTCCGTACTCCGTCCAGTACTCCGTCCCGTTCTCCGTCCCGTGCTCGGTCCCGTACTCGGTCCCGTACTCGGTCCCGTACTTGGTCCCGTACTCGGTCCTGTACTCGGTCCCGTACTCGGTCCTGTAATCGGTCCCATACTTGGTCCCGTACTCGGTCCCGTACTCGGTCCGTACTCCGTCCCGTACTCCGTCCCGTACGCGGTCCCGTACTCGGTCCCGTACTCGGTCCCGTACTCGGTTCCGTACTCGGTCACGTACTCACTCCCATACTCCGACCCGTACTCTGTCCCGTACGCGGTCCCGTACTCCGTCCCGTACTCCGTCCCGTACTCGGTCCCGTACTCGGTCCCGTACTCGGTCCCGTACTCGGTCCCGTACTCGGTCCTGTACTCGGTCGCAAACTCGGTCCCGTAATCGGTCCCATACTTGGTCCCGTACTCTGTCCCGTACTCGGTCCCGTACTCTGTCCCGTACTCGGTCCGGTACTCGGTCCCGTACTCGGTCCCGTAATCGGTCCCATACTTTGTCCCGTACTCGGTCCCGTACTCTGTCCCGTACTCGGTCCGGTACTCGGTTTCGTACTCGGTCCCGTACTTGATCATGTTATCTATTAGCAATTGTTTTAAATTTCATATTGCTAGTTATTTACCGCTAATTAATATTAAATATTTTTTAATTTTGATTGTCGATTATCAAAACAACATATGAACTTATTTTAAAAATATAACGAATTATTTAGATACGAACCTCTTATACTTTGGTCCTTGATTTACGACATCCTTTTCGCTGATTGTACATTCTGATAGCTCCTAAAATTACATCGTTGGTTATCTAGGGTATTGGCTTCCAAAGGGAACTTATATTTGTACATGTAATTAAAACAAAACAATTACAAGTTTAGTGTTATTTGTAAACACAATGGGCATAAGTTTTAATTAGCATTAACGATGACGTGGCCAAGAACAGAACTGACTTAATATCAAATGGATCACGCCACAAATATATGAATACCATATCTGGTACGTACATTTCCTACGAATTGGAATTTTATATTAAATTCGATATTGTTAATATTTTTATGAAGTAAATTTTGTGTACACCTTAGCATATTTAGTCATGTATATCTATTAGCAATTGTTAAAAATTTTATGTTGTAGTTAATAACCGCTAATTAATATTAAATATTTTCTGATTTTGATTGTCGATTATCAAAACAACATAAGTACTTATTTTAAAAATATAACGAATTATTTAGATACGAACCTTTCATTCTTTGGTCCTTGATTTACGACATCATTTGTGCTAGTTTCACATTCGCGCAGCTCCTGAAACTATATCGCAGGTCATCTAGCTTATTGGCTCCCAGAGGGTACATGTAATAAAAACAAAACCATTACAAGTTTAGTGTTATTTGTAAACACAATGGGCATAAGTTTTAATTAGCATTAACGATGACGTGGTCAAGAATAGAACTGACTTAATATCAAATGGATCACGCCACAAATATATGAATACCATATCTGGTACGTACATTTCCTACGAATTGGAATTTTATATTAAATTCGATATTGTTAATATTTTTATGAAGTAAATTTTGTGTACACCTTAGCATATTTAGTCATGTATATCTATTAGCAATTGTTATAAATTTTATGTTGTAGTTAATAACCGCTAATTAATATTAAATCAGTCACCGACTATCTCTATTCGAGTGCGGACGTCTGTGTCTTTCCAATTGTTTGAGCTTTGCTTATCGCGTAATTACCATCGCCGTTACATTGATATTTATCATCTTATCTTCTTGATCTTCTTATCAACGCGTACGTGCAAATCTAAAACATTCAATATCCATAAATTTATTAACCATGGCCCCCGGGCCACTCAATTTGGGGGATAATCGCTTTGCCAGTCTCAGCGTTAGCCACAAAGCTAAGAAAAAAAGACCCTTTCAAAAATTACAAGTTGATTTCCCAGACCTCCCTGAAACGCAGTGCAAAAATCCGAGATATTTAGTGGTCTCATCAAAAAACTCTCCGAAAACCATATCCGACTACAACTGCTTTGCTGTCCATAGAGCCCTTAAGTATATCAGCAAAGACATCACATCCATCTCTAATCTTCGGGATGGTAACCTTCTCTTGCTGGTTAACTCCAGGGAAATTAGTGACAAATTTATCAAAGTGACTTCTTTACCTGGCTTATGCGATATCGAGTGCAAGCTCCACAACACTCTTAATTTTGTCAAAGGCACCATTTACGCTCCCTGTCTTATTAACATTCTGAAAACAAAATTGTTGAGGAACTAAAATCACAAAATGTACACAGCGTATTTAAATTCACCAAAATGATCGACGGCACCCCCAAACCTTTTGGAAAAGTTCTCGTAACGTTTGACCGTTTCACTCTTCCCAGTAAACTAACGGTTTCCTGGCACACAGTTAAGGTGTCAGAATATATACCCAACCCGATGAGATGTAAGTCTTGGCAATTATTAGGCCACACATCAAAGCACTGCAAAAACCCACCCGCCTGTGTATCATGCAATCTCGCTCCCCACCTTCCCGTGCCATGCACTCGCATTTTCTGTGCAAACTGCTCCGGCCAACACCCAGCCTCCTCACCCGAATGCCCACAATACCAAACACAAAAACAACTGCTCCACATCAAAACAAGCAAAAAATGCAGTTTCCATGAAGCTCGCACTATACTAAAACAACAACAAAACACAACAAATAACCCCACGCTTACCTACTCGACCGTCGCAAACCAAAGCACAGCATCCGTTATGCTTGTCAAAAAATCCCGAAACCCTAACACGATTACAAACACCGACTTGCCCACCAGCTCGACAAAAGTACCAGCTCCGCTCTCACCAACGTATCCCACTTCTCGGACGAACTCTTTGAATCTCGAAGAGAATCTTACTTCCTCCCCAAGCACCTCTGCCAAAACTGATTTCTCTTACCTAAAAAAAACATGCATCGAACGATCTCGCTCCCTTAGGGCGGAAGCAAACGCTCTATTAGGACAAACCTACAACGACGACAACAATACGTTAATGACCTCAAGATCCAACTCAAACGAATCAATTGCTTCACAAACCTCAAACCTAAAAACAATAAAAAAATAAAAAAAATTAAATTTTAATCATGACAATTACTATATTACAATGGAACATCCACGGTATTTTTAATAATTAGAACGAACTGACACTACTCATAAAAGACCATGCACCCGATATTGTATTTTTGCAGGAAACCAACCTTCCATGTAATTCTACAAATTTTATTTTCCCCAAAGAATATAGTGGTTACTTCCACAATTTTTCTTATAACACCTCAGCCAAACAAGGCATTGGTGTTCTTATTATGGTAAAAGGAATGTCCCACATACATACCGTAACATTAACTCCAGCATACTCTGCTCCGCATTGCAGCTTAATTTTGAACAGGTCATTAATATTGTTAATGCGTACATCCCACCAAGTCAAATTTTTTCATCCTCTGACATATCAGAAATTCTTCAAAATCTTAACGGATCCACAATACTCCTGGGTGATCTAAACTCATGGAGTCCTTTATGGGGCTTACCTCGCACAAATACAAGGGGTAAAAAAATTGAAACCGTAATTCTTGAAAACAGCCTAATTGTTCTTAACGACGGTTCCCCGACTCACCTTTCAACTCACAACACGTTCACTCACATCGATATCTCACTGATATCTCCACAGATAGCCCATATGTGCAGCTGGTCTATATCAGATAATCTCCATGGAAGTGACCACTTTCCCATAACCATCCACATAAACACACCTACCCGTCCCGATAATACTTTACCCCTGCCTAAATACAAGACAGACCAAGCGAACTGGAAACGCTTTAATGAAAGTTGCGAAAAATCAGCAGCATATTGGACGGTCGGTTGCCTAAATCAGCAAGTCGCACAAATGACGAAAGTCATACGTTCAGCTGCAAACTATAGCATTCCCCAAACGAAAAGGGTGATCCACAAAGCCAAGGTGCCATGGTGGAACGCTAACCTTCAACAGCTTAGGGACCAAAAGCAACGCTTGTTCTCGTCCTACAAAGCCAATACGAATGATACAAACCTTATCCGATACAAAAAAGCAAACGCGCTTTTCAAAAAAGCTGTACTTTCGGCCAAGCGTAACTCCCTTGAAAAATTTACTTCCAAAATCTCCCCAGTATCCTCCACAAGAAAAGTCTGGTCAGATATAAAACGCCTAGCCGGCATCCCTCCCACTCCGTTCAAATATATCAAATCCAACTCGGGTACTCTAACTGGATCATTTGATATCGCCGAAGAGTTTGCCTTATCTTGGTCTAAATACTCTTCTGACCAAAATTTTTCAGCAGAATATATACGAGTAAAAAATCGGTATCTATCAGAGCCCTATGCCATCGACTCACTTTCCCCATCGGCTACATCTTTAGATTTCAAATTCACATTGCTCGAAATAGAAAATTCAGTAGCAAAAGCAAAAGGGAAAAGCCCTGGGGCTGACAGAGTATCATACCCTCTGCTCAAAAACCTATCTCCCCACCTAAAAACAAAACTTTTAGACATTTTTAATCAAATATTAACCACTGGAAAATACCCACATACATGGAGATCGGCTATCATTATCCCTATATCAAAACCAAACAAACCCCCTTCCGATATTAACAGCTACCGTCCAATCTCTCTGTTATCCTGTCTGGGAAAAACACTAGAAAAAATAATAGCACAAAGACTTATCTGGTTCATTAAACGCCACAACCTAATTTCCCATAATCAAGTTGCCTTTAAAAGTAATCATAGCACGATGGACGCGTTATTGCGTATCCAACACTTCGCGTCGAACGCTCTTTCGACCAAAAATCACGTCTCTATCTTGGCGAAGGATTTTGAAAGAGCCTTCGATCGCGTGGGGATTCACGCCGTACTTTGCAGACTCGAGCGCTGGGGCATTGGTCCAAGGCTTTATAACCTAATTAAAGCCTTCATGACCAATCGGTCCTTCAGGGTTCGAATAAACAATGTCACATCGAACTCCCACATTTTACACAATGGAATCCCGCAGGGTTCGCCACTTTCGGTCATTTTATTTATGATAGCTATTGAAGACATAAATGACATTGTAACTCGGCATAAAGATATTTACATCTCCCTATACGCAGACGACGCAATAATCTTTACTAAAATAAAAAATATTAACACAGTTAGAGAAAAATTCTTAGAAATATTGCAAGAAATTAACTTGTGGGGAGCAACCTCTGGGGCCTCTCTTGCCATTGAAAAATGCCAAACTTTACACATCTGTCGGAAACAACGTTGCAACCTTTCCGACATTGTCTTTAACAGCCGCACAATAAAAGATGTAAATTTTTTAAAAATCTTGGGGATAACCTTCGACTCCAAACTACTTTTTAAACAGCACTGTCAGACTCTAAGAAAACAACTGGAAACTAGATTTAACATTATTAAATTTCTATCTTCTAAATATTCTTACATACATATTAAGACTCTCATAGATATTACGCGCGCTTTAATGCTATCTAAAATTGACTACGGACTGCCAATCTTCGGTTGGTGTGCTAAATCACACTTAAAAAAGCTACAAGTCCCATATCACGGAGCGGTCCGTCGCGCCATTCACGCATTTCCTACATCTCCAGTAGCGTGCACATTGGCAGAATCGGGTCTCCCGAGTATCCAATCACGCGTAGAAGAGACTACATTGATGCTTATCCCGAAGCTGTACACCACGTCAAACTGCCTGCTAACCAAAGACTTCGGAGCCATATTTAAACAAAAAAGGAAATTTAAGTGCATATCCACCCTAAGACGTTGCGCCAACTACATCAAGCTACTTGACCTTCCCCTGCCTAAGCCCAGGAGGCCCTTCAAATCGCCAGCACTTTGGGGTTCCAAACAGCCAAACATAAACCTTCAAATATACAACGCTGCCAAGAGGGATACAGGTCGCATAGAATACCAAAAACGTTTTATGAGCGCACAAGAAGATCTTGGTGTGAAAAACTGGATCTACACCGATGGTTCTAAAGTCACCGGCGCAACCACTTTTGCGGTTGTTGACTCTAACCGTAAAATAATTGCAGGAGGTAGGCTTCCGTCCTACAACTCCATATTTACAGCCGAAGCTTTCGCCATTCTCAAAGCATGCCAATTCGCTTCCAAAAACGCTGGAAAATCTGTTATCTGCACAGACAGCCTCTCCTCTCTTTCCGCTATACGCAACTGGAACCATAATGACCCCACAACACAAGAAGTTAGGCACATTCTAAGTTCTCATCCAAAAAAAATCACCTTACTCTGGGTTTCCAGTCATCAAGGTATTCATGGGAATGAACTTGCTGACAAAGCCGCCCAAGAGATGAGGCTTACACCATCAATCCTGTTCACTCCGTTTAACTCCAAGGATTTAAAAAGTCGAATCAAGTTATACCTCAAAGAAAAGAAACTCTCCGAATGGGCACTCTTCATACACAGGTACCAGTCTATCAATCCGAATTGCATCATGTTCAAGCCACCAACGAACGTACATAAACGGGAATGCGCGACCTTCATCCGTCTACGCATCGGGCACACCCAATCCACACATCAACACTTACTGAAGAGATCGGCGCGACCAACATGCCAACTATGCGGGGACGAGCTCACCGTTGACCATATCCTCAACGCCTGCAGTCAATTGCACTCAATTAGATCTCACTTATTTGGTACACATAGTCTCTCGAATTGTTTAAGTAACCCATCCTGTGAAAATATCTCAAAAATTTACAAATTTGTCCAAAAAGCTAAGTTTATTATATAAAGCAATTAACCCATAAGTCTCGAGTCGAAGGCCCCCGTAGCTAGTACTCATTAAAATTAATTAGGTTTAGTATTGTATACTATATTTAATTTTGTTAAATAAATAAATAATATTAAATATTTTCTGATTTTGATTGTCGATTATCAAAACATCATAAGTACTTATTTTAAAAATATAACGAATTATTTAGATACGAACCTTTCATTCTTTGGTCCTTGATTTACGGCATCATTTGTGCTAATTTCACATTCGCGCAGCTCCTGAAACTACATCGCAGGTCATCTAGCTTATTGGCTCCCAGAGGGTACATGAAATTAAAACAAAACCATTACAAGTTTAGTGTTATTTGTAAACACAATGGGCATAAGTTTTAATTAGCATTAACGATGACGTGGCCAAGAAGTTGTATGACGTGGCCATGTTTTAGTTAATAACCGCTAATTAATATTGAATATTTTTTGATTTTGATTGTCGATTTTCAAAACAACATAAGAACTTATTTTAGAAATATAACGAATTATTTAGATACGAACCTCTTATTCTTTGGTCCTTAATTTACGACATCCTTTGTTCTGATTTTACATAAGCGCAGCTCCTGAAACTACATCGCAGGTCATCAAGCTTATTGGCTCCCAGAGGATACATGAAATTAAAACAAAACCATTACAAGTTTAGTTTTATTAGTAAACAGCATACGTTTTAATTAGCATTAACAATGACGTGGCCAAGAATAGAACTGACTTAATATCAAATGGACCACGTCATCAATATATGAATACCATCTGTGGTACGTACATTTCCTACGAATTGGAATTTTGTGTTAAATTTGATATTGTTAATATTTTTATGAAGTACATTTTGTGTAGATCTTAGCATGTTTAATCATGTATATCTATTAGCAATTGTTTTAAATTTCATGTTGCTAGTTAATTACCGCTAATTAATATTAAATATTTTTTGATTTTGATTGTCGATTATCAAAACAACATAAGAACCTATTTTAAAAATATAACGAATTATTTAAATACGAACCTCTTATTCTTTAGTCCTTGATTTACGACATCCTTTGTGCAAATTTTACATCCGCGCAGCTCCTGAAACGACATCGCAGGTCATCTAGCTTATTGGCTCCCAGAGGGTACATGTAATTAAAACAAAACCATTACAAGTTTAGTGTTAATTGTAAACACAATGGGCATAAGTTTTAATTAGCATTAACGATGACGTGGCCAAGAATAGAACTGACTTAATATCAAATGGACCACGTCATCAATATATGAATACCATCTCTGGTACATACATTTCCTACGAATTGGAATTTTCTGTTAAATTCGATATTGTTAATATTTTTATGAAGTACATTTTGTGTAGATCTTAGCATGTTTAATCATGTATATCTATTAGCAATTGTTTTAAATTTCATGTTGCTAGTTAATTACCGCTAATTAATATTAAATATTTTTGATTTTGATTGTCTATAATCAAAACAACATAAGAACTTATTTTAAAAATATAACGAATTATTTATATATAAACCTCTTATTCTATGGTCCTTGATTTATGACATCCTTTTCGCTGATTGTATATTCGGATAGCCCTAATATTACATCGTAGGTCATCTAGCGTATTGGCTTCCAGAGGGAACTAAACCATTATAACTTTCACAGTAGCATATTTTGTTATGTATATATGCTACTAATAATGCTTATATATAATACTAATAATGCCAATATATGTATATTAGCAATTGTTATAAATTTCATGTTGTAGTTAATAACCGCTAATTAATATTAAATATTTTTTGATTTTGATTGTCGATTTTCAAAACAACATAAGAACTTATTTTAGAAATATAACGAATTATTTAGATACGAACCTCTTATTCTTTGGTCCTTGATTTACGACATCCTTTGTTCTGATTTTACATCAGCGCAGCTCCTAAAACTATATCGCAGGTCATCTAGCATATTGGCTCAAAGAGGATACATGAAATTAAAACAAAACCATTACAAGTTTAGTTTTATTAGTAAACAGCATACGTGTTAATTAGCATTAACGATGTCGTGGCCAAGACTAGAACTGACTAAATTTCAAAAAACATTATATACAAAATTATCAAATATTATAAATTAAAAATATACTTGAATGATTAAGTTTACTTTAAAATATTCTAAAAATATTCGGTAAATATATGTTAAAAATATTAAGTTGACAAACACTAGAAATATATACCATAAACAAAAACTATATTTGCACTGTGCCGTGTAGCTTACGTGCCACTAATGAGAATCGAGGAGGAGGGCGCAAAATTTTTACTTGCAAAATTTTCCATTTGCTTAGTTTAATTTCTAATTTAATTACTTATTCTCTCATTGTGTGTGTGTGCCATCTTCAGTTTGCAGCCTTTGGGATAATCTTTTGTCTCCCTGAAGTGTGTGTCTGTATGTGTGTGTGTGGAGTCTGCTGTTTGCATGTGTGTGAGTGTAGCTTGTCATATATTTATTTTATGACACATCAAGTCCGCGAGTTCGATATTGTCAATAATTTTATGAAGTAAATTTTGTGTTCACCTCAGCATCATTAGTCATGTATTAGCAAGTGTTTCAAATTTCATGTTGCTAGTTAATTACCGCTAGTTAATATTAAATATTTTTTGATTTTGATTGTCGATTATGAAAACAACATAAGAACTTATTTTAAAAATATATCGAATTATTCAGATACGAACCTCTTATTCTTTGGTCCTTGATTAAGACATCCTTTTCGCTGATTGTACATTCGGATAGCTCCCAATATTACATCGTAGGTCATCTGTCGTATTGGCTTTCAGAGGGAACTTATAATTGAAACTAAACCATCATAAGTTTCACCATAGAATGTTTTGTTATGTATATTTATTAGCAATTGTTATAAATTTCATGTTGTAGTTAATAACCGCTAATTAATATTTACATTTCATTCTTTGACATTCTTTGTTCTAATTTGACATCCGCGCAGGTCCTGAAACTACATCGCAGGTCATCTAGCTTATTGGCTCCCAGAGGGTACATGAAATTAAAACAAAACCATTACAACTTTAGTGTTATTTGTAAACACAATGGGCATAAGTTTTAATTAGCATTAACGATGACGTGGCCAAGAATGGAACTGACTTAATATCAAATGGACCACGTCATCAATATATGAATACCATCTCTGGTACGTAGATTTCCTATGAATTGGAATTTTATATTAAATTCGATATTGTCAATAATTTTATGAAGTAAATTTGGTGTTCACCTCAGCATCATTAGTCATGTATATGCAAGTGTTTCAAATTTCATGTTGCTAGTTAAGTACCGCTAATTAATATTAAATATTTTTTGATTTTGATTGTCGATTATGAAAACAACATAAGAACTTATTTCAAAAATATAACGAATTATTTAGATACGAACCTCTTATTCTTTGGTCCTTGATTTACGACATCCTTTGTGCTAATTTTACATCCGCGCAGCTCCTGAAACTACATCGCAAGTCATCTAGCTTATTGGCTCCCAGAGGGTACATGTAATTAAAACAAAACAATTACAAGTTTAGTGTTATTTGTAAACACAATGGGCATAAGTTTTAATTAGCATTAACGATGACGTGGCCAAGAACAGAACTGACTTAATATCAAATGGATTACGTCATATATATATGAATACCTTCTCTGGGACGTAGATTTCCTACGAATTGGAATTTTATATTAAATTCGATATTGTTAATATTTTTATGAAGTAAATTTTGTGTACACCTTAGCATATTTAGTCATGTATATCTATTAGCAATTGTTATAAATTTCATGTTGCTAGTTAAATACCGCTAATTAATATGAAATATTTTTTGATTTTGATTGTCGATTTTCAAAACAACATAAGAACTTATTTTAGAAATATAACGAATTATTTAGATACGAACCTCTTATTCTCTGGTCCTTGATTTACGACATCCTTTGTTCTAATTTTACATCCGCGCAGCTCCTGAAACTACATCGCAGGTCATCTAGCTTATTGGCTCCCAGAGGGTACATGAAATTAAAACAAAACCCTTACAAGTTTAGTCTTATTTGTAAACACAATAGGCATAAGTTTTAATTAGCATTAACGATGACGTGGCCAAGAATGGAACTGACTTAATATCAAATGGACCACGTCATCAATATATGAATACCATCTCTGGTACGTAGATTTCCTACGAATTGGAATTTTATATTAAATTTGATATTGTCAATATTATTATGAAGTAAATTTTGTGTTCACCTTAGCGTCTTTAGTCATGTATATCTATTAGCAAATGTTTTAAATTTCATGTTGCTAGTTAATTACCGCTAATTAATATGCAATATTTTTTGATTTTGATTGTCGATTATCAAAACAACATTAGAACTTATTTTAAAAATATAACGAATTATTTAGATACGAAGCTCTTATTCTTTGGTCCTTGATTTACGACATTCTTTGTTCTAATTTTACATCCGCGCAGGTCCTGAAACTACATCGCAGGTCATCTAGCTTATTGGCTCCCAGAGGGTACATGAAATTAAAACAAAACCATTACAACTTTAGTGTTATTTGTAAACACAATGGGCATAAGTTTTAATTAGCATTAACGATGACGTGGCCAAGAAGTTGTATGACGTGGCCATGTTGTAGTTAACAACCGCTAATTAATATTAAATATTTTTTGATTTTGATTGTCGATTATCAAAACAACATAAGAACTTATTTTAAAAATATAACGAATTATTTAGATACGAAGCTCTTATTCTTTGGTCCTTGATTTACGACATTCTTTGTTCTAATTTTACATCCGCGCAGCTCCTGAAACTACATCGCAGGTCATCTAGCTTATTGGCTCCCAGAGGGTACATGAAATTAAAACAAAACCATTACAAGTTTAGTGTTATTTGTAAACACAATGGGCATAAGTTTTAATTAGCATTAACGATGACGTGGCCAAGAATGGAACTGACTTAATATCAAATGGACCACATCATCAATATATGAATACCAATATGTGGTATGCACATTTCCTACGAATTGAAATTTTGTGTTAAATTCGATATTGTCAATATTTATATGAAGTAAATTTTGTGTACACCTTAGCATATTTAGTCATATATATCTATTAGCAATTGTTTTAAATTTCATGTTGCTAGTTAATTACCGCTAATTAATATGAAATATTTTTTGATTTTGATTGTCGATTATCAAAACAACATAAGAACTTAATTTAAAAATATAACGAATTATTTAGTTACGAACCTCTTATTCTTTGGTCCTTGATTTACGACATCCTTTGTTCTAATTTGACATCCGCGCAGCTCCTGAAACTACATCGCAGGTCATCTAGCTTATTGGCTCCCAGAGGGTACATGAAATTAAAACAAAACCATTACAAGTTTAGTGTTAATTGTAAACACAATGGGCATAAGTTTTAGTTAGCATTAACGATGACGTGGCCAAGAATGGAACTGACTTAATATCAAATGGACCACGTCATCAATATATGAATACCGTCTCTGGGACGTAGATTTCCTACGAATTGGAATTTTATATTAAATTCGATATTGTCAATAATTTTATGAAGTACATTTTGTGTTCACCTTAGCATATCTAGTCATGTATATCTATTAGCAATTATTTAAATTTCATGTTGTAGTTAATAACCGCTAATTAATATTAAATATTTTTTGAGTTTGATTGCCGATTATCAAAACAACATTAGAACTTATTTTAAAAATATAACGAATTATTTAGATACAAACCTCTTATTCCTTGGTCCTTGATTAACGACATCATTTGTGCTAATTTTACATCCGCCCAGCTCCTGAAACTACATCGCAGGTCATCTAGCTTATTGGCTCCCAGAGGGTACATGAAATTAAAACAAAACCATTACAAGTTTAGTTTTATTAGTAAACAGCATACGTTTTAATTAGCATTAACGATGACGTGGCCAAGACTAGAACTGACTTAATTTCAAAAAACATTATATATAAAATGATCAAATATTATAAATTAAAAATATACTAGAAAGGTTAAGTTTACTTAAAAATATTCTAAAAATATTCGGTATTTGTAGGTTAAAAATACTAAGTTGACAAACACTAGAAATATATACCATAAACAAAAACAATATTTGCACTGTGCCGTGTAGCTTACGTGCCACTAATGAGAATCGAGGCGAAGAGCGCAAAACTTTTATTTGCAAAATTTTCCATTTGCTTAGTTTAATTTAAATTACTAATATTTAAAAAATATTCTAAAAATATTAGGTGTATATATGTTAAAAATACTAAGTTGACAAATACTAGAAATATATACCATAAACAAAAACTATATTTGCACTGTGCCGTGTAGCTTACGTGCCACCAATGAGAATCGAGGAGGAGGGCGCAAAAAAAATATTCTAAAAATATTCGGTAAATATATGTACAAATATTAAGTTGACAAACACTAGAAATATATACCATAAACAAAAACTATATTTGCACTGTGCCGTGTAGCTTACGTGCCACTAATGAGAATCGAGGAGGAGGGCGCAAAAAAAATTTTCTAAAAATATTCGGTAAATATATGTTAAAAATATTAAGTTGACAAACACTAGAAATATATACTAGAAACAAAAACTATATTTGCACTGTGCCGTGTAGCTTACGTGCCACTAATGAGAATCGAGGAGGAGTGCGCAGTTTTATTTGTAAACACAATGGGCATAAGTTTTAATTAGCATTAACGATGACGTGGCCAAGAATGGAACTGACTTAATATCAAATGGACCACGTCATCAATATATGAATACCATCTCTGGTACGTAGATTTCCTATGAATTGGAATTTTATTTAAAAAATTCGGTGTTGTCAATATTTTTATGAAGTAAATTTTGTGTTCACCTTAGCATATTTAGTCATGTATATCTATTAGCAATTATTTTAAATTTCATGTTGCTAGTTAATTAACGCTAATTAATATGAAATATTTTTGATTTTGATTGTCGATTATCAAAACAATATAAGAACTTATTTTAAAAATATAACGAATTATTTACATACGAACCTTTTATTCCTTGGTCCTTGATTACCGACATCATTTGTGCTAATTTTACATCCAAGCAGCTCCTGAAACTAAATCGCAGGTCATCTAGCTTATTGGCTCCCAGAGGGTACATGTAATTAAAACAAAACCATTACAAGTTCAGTGTTAATTGTAAACACAATGGGCATAAGTTTTAATTAGCATTAACGATGACGTGGCCAAGAATGGAACTGACTTAATGTCAAATGGAACACGTCATCAAATTATGAATACCGTCTCTGGGGCGTAGATGTTCTACGAATTGGAATTTTATATCAAATACGATATTGTCAATATTTTTATGAAGTAAATTTTATGTTCACCTTTGCATATTTAGTCATGTATATCTATATCTATTAGCAATTATTTTAAATTTCATGTTGCTAGTTAATTACCGCTAATTAATATGAAATATTTTTGATTTTGATTGTCGATTATCAAAACAATATAAGAACTTATTTTAAAAATATAACGAATTATTTAGATACGAACCTTTTATTCCTTGGTCCTTGATTACCGACATCATTTGTGCTAATTTTACATCCAAGCAGCTCCTGAAACTAAATCGCAGGTCATCTAGCTTATTGGCTCCCAGAGGGTACATGTAATTAAAACAAAACCATTACAAGTTTAGTGTTATTTTTAAACACAATGGGCATAAGTTTTAATTAGCATTAACGATGACGTGGCCAAGAATAGAACTGACTTAATATCAAACATCAATTATGAATACCATCTCTGGTACGTAGATTTCATATGAATTGGAATTTTATTTAAAAAATTCGATAGAATAGAACTGACTTAATATCAAACATCAATTATGAATACCATCTCTGGTACGTATTGTCAATATTTTTATGAAGTAAATTTTGTGTTCACCTTAGCGTCTGCGATCGAACACTCGTTGAGTGCAGACGTGCCTACGGACGAGCGCACTGTGTTGTGTATTTTCGGAGTGTTTTTCGCTGTGAAAAATTTAACCAGAACTCATAAAAACGTACAGACAATTAGGCCAAGTCCTAGAGTGCGTGTGATTACTTTTTTTTTTTTTTTTTTTTTTTTTTTTTAGCGTGCGTTTATTTATTTAAAATCTGTCCTAGTGGACAATAATTAAATGGTTTTGCGGGGGAACATTAGCTTAAGGGATACTATTGTACATGTATTTGTGGCGGGTTTTATATGTGTTGTCTATTGTTGTGGAAGATCGAGAGGGTGTCTCCTCATGAGACGTCTGCTTGTTTGGCTATTGTCTAACAGGTTGGTGGCGAGGTGGTTAGGGTGGTTTTCGAGCCTTTTCAGGTATCTCTCGCTGAGCCTGGAGATTTCATCAGCGACTTGTGGGATTCCAAGTTCCCTATGTATGGCGACATTCTCGTGGTAGGGATGCGCATTACAGGCAATTCTCAAGCACCTATTCTGGAACCGCTGTATACGCAGGCGATTCGTGTGGCTTGCCGTGCCCCATAGCTGTATCCCGTAGGTCCAGATGGGCTTGAGAATTGCCTTGTACACCAGGATTTTGTGGTTCTGCCTTAGCTTGGACCCTCTCCCAATAAGCCAATGCATCTGCCTCAGACGCGCATCGGCCTGTATGCGTTTGCTGACGATGTGGGGACGCCAAGTGAGCCTGCGGTCCAGGGTAAGTCCTAGGTACTTGGGTGCGGGTGCGTTGGGAATGATGACTCCGTTTAGCGTGACCGGTGGGCAGTCTCCTCTCCTTAGTGCAAATGTTGTTTGGGTAGATTTTTCCGCGTTCACTACGATGTTCCACCTGCTGAGCCAGGGATGTAGCGCGTCCATTTGCCTTTGGATTGTTTCGGAGGCTTCTCGTGGGTCGGATGAGGAGGCGAGGAAAGCCGTGTCATCTGCATAAGTCGCTATAGTTAGGTTCCTGGAGGGGATTATGGGAAGGTCTGCGGTGTAAAGGGTGTACAGTATTGGTCCGAGCACACTGCCTTGCGGAACTCCAGCTCTGATCAGTCTGGGTAGGCTTATTGCACTTCCGCATCTGACTTGGAATGCTCTTCCCTCAGTGTAGGATTTGAGGAGGGTAAAATGGGGGCTTGGGAGGTAGGATTTGAGTTTATGGAGGAGTCCAGGATGCCAAACTCTGTCGAATGCCTGCTTCACGTCGAGCATTACAGCGCAGCAGTATTTCTTTTGCTCGAATGCCTCGAGGATCCGTTCGACTAGCCGGTGGCATTGCTCTGGTGTTCCGTGGGAGCGCCTGAAGCCAAACTGGTGATCGGGGATCAAACCAGCCTCATCCAGTACTGGCAATACTCTGCGCAAAAATACTCTTTCGAGTATTTTGGAGAGGATTGCCAGCAAACTAATCGGACGATAGGAGGCGAGATTGGCTTCAGGCTTACCAGGCTTGAGGAGGACAATAACCTCTGCTCTTTTCCACTCTTCCGGGAAGTACCCTAGCCGGAAGCAGCTGTTGTAAATGCTGGCCAGCATTTGTGTGCAGCGGAATGGGAGCATTTTTAGGGCCGCCGCATCTATACGATCCAGGCCTGGAGATTTGTTGTTCTTCAGTAGAGCAATCTCCTGCGCAACTTCCTCAGGGTCGACTGGTTCCAACGGGGGACCGGGAGAGCTTGGGCTATTGAGAAACCGGGCTGTTTCAGCATGTTCTTCGGCAGTGCAGCAGTCGAACGGAGAGAAGGCGTTGTAAAGGTGTTCGGCGAAAGCTTCTGCTCTTTCAGCATCCGAACGGCACCAGGATCCATCTGCTTTGCGCACTGCGGAAACCTTTTTGGCTGGTCGTTTAATGTGGCGGGTGACGTTCCACAGGTTGTGGTCTGGGTCCCCGGGAGAGAGTTCTTCGAGGAATCTGAGGAAGGAGTCCTGGCGTAGGCTGGAGATCTTGTCCTTCAACTCCTTTGTGGCGTGATTGAGCGCTGTTTTGTCTCTTGGATTGCGCGTCAAGAACCAAACTCTCCTGAGACGCCTCTTCTCAGTCACGAGTGCCGCAATTTCCGGGGACCAGAGGTGGAGGTCCCTGCTAGGTGTTCTCGCAGTCTTTGGTGGCGGTGGGCTTGCGAATTCCGCAGCGTTTTGCATCTGCCTGGTGAGATTCCCGATAGCTTCATCAATGTTCCTGGGTGTGTTGAGGATGGGGTTCGGATTGACGGTGGAGAGCATCCAGGACGCGAACTTGGCGGCGTCGGTATATTTTCCAGTGAGCCTTCTGAGCGGGGTTTTCCTGAGGACTGGCGTGTTGATTAGCACGTTTATTGCACAGTGGTCTGACAGGAGATCAGCATTTGTTGTGCAGCTGATCTTCGCATGCCCTATGCCTTTCGACACAGCAAAGTCCAGTAGGTCTGGAGTCTTGAGGGGATTCGTTGGCCAGTGAGTGGGCTCGCCAGTGGAGTGGCAGTCCAGTCGGTGGCGTTGCAGGTACCCAAACAGAGTTTTCCCTTTGGGGTTGTTGGCGCGCGATCCCCACCAAGAATGTTTGGCGTTATAATCTCCAGCTGCTATGAAGCGGGGCCCAAAATGCTCGAAGAACTCACTGAGGTGAGATGCTGTTATGCGGTATCTGGGGGGAAAGTAGACCGCTCCAATGTCTAAATCTCCTTGCGGGCTGACAATCCTGATGACAGGACATTGTGCCCAGTCTTGCTGAAACGCGGGCAGCTCTAGGTATTGAATACCGCTCCTGATGAGGATGGCTGCTCCACCGCGTGCTCTGCCAGAAGGATGGTCTGCATGGATGAGGTCATATCCGCTGATATTAAAGTGGGATCTGGGGGAGAAGTGGGTTTCGGCTACGAGTAGGATATCGATCTGGTGGGTCTTCAGATGGTGCTCGACTATGGCCTTGCTGTTCTGCAGGCCGTTCGCATTCCAGACGACTAGGTGGAGCTTTAGTTGCATGACTTGCTGTTGAGAATGGTGGCCACCAGCTGTGTCATCTGGGTGAACATGCGCTCCATCATCCTTTCCATCATTCCTTCCATGCGAGCGAACATCGCTTCTATCTGACCGGAGTGTGGGGTTTCTGTTTGGGTTTGGACTGGGGTTGTGGGATTCTGCGGTGCTGCGTGCACTCCGTTGAGGGCGTCTCGGTAGCTCCTGCCAGAGGTGACGTTTGGTGATGCCACGGGCGGCGCCTTGTTAGCATTAGCGACGGGCCTTGTTTTCGGAGCAGCGAGTGCTTTGGCCCTTTTGTATGCAGGGCATCCCTTGAAAGACGCAGGATGGTCCGCCTGGCAGTGGAAGCAGCACGCTTTGTCGTCCTCCCTCTTCTCACATGCCCTCGATTCGTGAGGGCCTCCACACTTTACACATCGGTATTCCAGGAAGCAGTAACGCTGTGTATGACCGAATCCTTGGCACCTGAAGCATTGAGGCACGTCGTTGAACTTCTGCGGCGGTTCAATGGTTACTACCGACCTGCAGATCCGCTTGACTTGGTAGACGTCTTTGTTGTTGCTGGAAGGCTCCAGGTTGGCGAAGAATATTCCCAGCGGTTCTTTAGTTCTTCTGCCAATGGGATTGTGCAGATCTCTAACAGCGTGCCCTTGTCTGCGAAGGTCTTCAATGATTTCCTCACGATCGGTGGAGTGGTGGAGTCCTTTGATGACAACCTTGTATGCACGTTCATCTTTCGGCTGGAAAGTCCGATGCCTCTTGTTTTGGGCCACAAGTTGGAGACGCAGAGCTGTATAGGACTCTTTGTCCGGCATCATGACACGTACGTTGTTGCCATTCACGGTCTTGTAGGTAAAATTGTTCTTCGGGCCTACAAGAGTCGTGATCATCTTGACGAGTGCCGAGATGTTGGTCACATCGGGGATAAAAATCGGAGGTGGCTTGATGGTCTTCGGGGTGGGCTTTGGTTTCTCGGGGGTCTTGGGCTTGGAATCGTCTTTAGGTCCGGGTTCGTCATCAGAGCTCTCTTGGTCGTACTCGTCTTCTTCGGTCGAGAGTAAAGCGAAGGCGTTGTTGGCGAGCTTCTTGCGCAGAGCTGCGCTAGTGCTTGGCTTATCTTCCAGCTCCTCTCCCTGTGCTTTCTTTGCCGGTTTTCGCTTTATCTCGCCCGGCTCTGTATGCGAGGTGCTTCCCTCGCTGCTGGAGCTGCTCTTGCGTGTTCTCAGAGCCTTTTTGCGTGGTGTTGTTCCAAGCTTGTGGGTGCGCGGGGGGGCCTGCCAGTCCATCTTCTCCAAAGTTGATAAGGAGTGAGGAGGGGGGGGGGGGGGGGGAAGCTGGGCACCGTAAGCCGGTGAGCCAGGCAGCACGTGGCTGCTGCTTTGCAATTATACCGCTGCTTCGAGCACTGGGTTTTTTTTTGCGCTGATAACACGCACGCTCGGGTGTGCGATGGTGTTAGTGCGAACTACCGTTAGGTACGTTGGCTGGGCCAATCAAAACGCGCGACAAGATCACGCGACGCGAAGTGGCTGGGCACAAGTAACGGGACTTACAACTGTGAACAATTTGCTAACAATTTGCTGTCGATCCGCAGGCACGTCTGCACTCGTCGAGTGTTCGATCGCGACTTGTGTGATTACTGATAGCAAGTTTATGTGATGTGTTTTTGAGCTGCAAATTGAAACTTATTTATATGCAAAAGTGAAAACATATACACGTGGTCAACCAATCAGTGTTACCAGTCGACGGCTAAGTCAACTGCCCGAAAAGCTCTTCAAGTGGTGTGTGTCTTGGCTGAACTGGTTCCGATAACTTGAACCAGTATCGACATAGTGGCGCCGCTGCCGCAATAGTTTAAAATTCCTCCGCCAGAGGGTGTCAACCAGTTCCGTAAAGCTCCAACAGTTGGCGCTTCAGGCTGCACCTTTATTATGGACTGGCAAACAGTGCATATTGCGACTAGCAACAAACACAAGAAAAAGGAGAAAAATAACTCATTGGACGCCGACGATTCACCCGAGCCAGGCGAGGTAAGAAGGAAGAATCCGGTCAAACATTCTCATCCAATAGACGGACCGAGCACAAGCAGAGCCGCTGCTCTAGCGGGTAATAGCTTTGCAATTCTGTCATCTTACGACGACGACGACGAGGATGTGTCGACCATCTGCCAGCCAAGACTCCTCTACAGGAGAAGGAAAAGGAGAAACCTAAGGCATTCAAGCCACCCCCAATCTTCATCCCGGACGTGACCAACATATCTGCAATGTTTCTCATTTCTGCAAAGACTTCTCATATAAAAGTGAAAGAAATAACAACGTGCGAGTTATGATGCCCGACAAGGAGTCTTATACTGAGCTACGTCAGCAACTCGTGGCCCAGAATAAAAGGCATCGCACATTTCAACCCAGGGATGAGAGAGCCTACAGAGTCTCAATCAAGGGTTTACATCACACCGCTGATCTAGCCGAAATCCAACAAGAACTGGAAAAACTGGGGCATAAGGTCAGAGACCTCCACAATCCTATTGGGAGGAAAACTAAAGAACCACTTGGGATCTTCTTCGCCAACCTCGAACCTGCTAGCAACAACAAGGAGGTATACCAGATCAGGAGACTGTGCAGGTCGGTCGTCACCATCGAGCCTCCGCTCAAATTCAATAACGTGCCCCAAAGCTTCAGATGCCAAGGCTTTGGACACGCCCAGCACTACTGCTTTCTCGAACACCGCTGTGTAAAATGTGGTGGCCATCACGACACACGAACATGCACGAAGAAGGAGAACGAGAAGGCATGCTGCCTTCACTGCCAAGCTGACCATCCTGCCTCGTTTAGGGGGTGCCCTGCTTATAAAAAGGCGAAGGCACAGCAAGCCCCCAAACCCAGACCGGCCACCTCCATCAGCAAGCTCTGCACTACCAAGCTCCCAAGTATCTCCAATATGAGCTACAAAGATGCGCTCATGTCTACCCAAGTGCCACAGCAAACCAATCCCAACCTAACCCATCAAACCCCACCTGAAGCCCCGCAACCCAGCAACATGGAACAAATGTTTTCTCGCTTTGAAGGCATGGTCAAAATGATGATGGAGAATATGTTCTCGCAAATGACGCAGCTTCCATCCTCAACGCAAAAGTATGCAAATAAGCCTAACAATAGTTGTTTGGAATGCTAACGGCCTGCAGAAGAGCAGAGCTGAGGTGGAACACCTCCTAAAAACAGATGCCATCGATGGTATGGTATCTGGTATCTGGTATCAGAAACCCACTTTTGTCCTAGATCCCATTTTAGCATTAGCGGCTTCGATGTTATCCCTGCCAACCATCCATCTGGCAGAGCGCGCGGAGGAGCAGCCATGCTCATCAGGAGTGGCATCCAGCACACGAAGCTACCAGCGTTTCAGGAGGAATGAGCCCAGTGTGCCCTGGCCAGAATATCCAGCCAAGATGGAGACGTCACGGTTGGAGCGTTCTACTCCCCCCCCCCCCCCCCCCAGACACTCGATCACCGAGACTCACCTACAAGTGTTTTTCGAGTCCTTTGGACCTCGCTTTATAGTAGCCGGTGACTTCAACGCCAAACACTCCTGGTGGGGGTCCCGCTCCATCAACCCCAAAGGCAGAACGCTCCACAGATTCCTGCAGAGCAGAAGACTGGATTGCCACTCCTCTGGAGAGCCTACCCACTGGCCTACAAACCCTGCCTTGCTGCCCGACCTCCTGGACTTTGCCATCTCCAAAGGCATATGGCAAGCCAGATTAACCTGCTCCAACTATAACAAGCTGCTATCCGACCACAGCGCTATAAAAATGCTTCTCAACATCCCCGTCCTCAAAAAAGAGTTGCCCAGAAGACTCACCGGTAAGCACACTGACGCCTCCAAGTTCACACTCTGGATGCTGTCCTCCCTGCACCCGGATCCGCCACTCTTCACTCCAAGCAACATCGATGCGGCGATCAAGACTCTCACCGAGGAGATGCACAATGTTGCTGAGTTTGCCAATCCTGCTCCTCCAACGACCCCGAGAACTCCTGGGAGAGACCTGCACCTCTGGTCTCCAGAAATTGCGACCTTCGTAGCGGAAAAAAGGCGCTTCAGGAGAATCTGGTTCTTCTCGCGCAACCCAAGGGACAAGGCAGCACTCAATAGAGCCACCAAGGCACTTAAGGACAAGCTGTGTACTCTACGGCAAGACTCCTTCGACAGATTCCTTGAGGAGCTGGAACCTGGTGACCCACAACACAATCTGTGGCATGTCACGCGTCATATCCTGCAAAGAAGGCGTCGCCGGTGCGCAAAGCGGACGGTTCTTGGTGCCGCTCTGAAGCCGAAAGAGCTGAAGCGTTTGCAGATCACCTCCAGATTGCATTTACACCATTTGACAGATGCACTGGTGAAGAGTGTGCTGCCACCACCAGGTTCCTAGAGAGTCCATGTCCTCCTAGCCTGCCAATAGAGCCCGTCACCCCAGAAGAGGTTGCGCAGGAGTACGCCTCTCTTTAGGCTAGCAAATCCCCAGGATTGGATCGCATCGATGCCACATCCCTTAAAATGCTGCCACCTCCCTGTTCCCATTTGCTGGCCAACATATACAACAGATGCTTCTCACTAGGGCACTTCCCGAGATCGTGGAAACGTGCAGAAGTCATTCTCATCCTCAAACCTGGAAAACCTGGAGCCAATCTTGCCTCATATAGACCGATTAGTCTGCTGGCAATCCTCTCCAAAATACTCGAAAGAGTATTTCCGCGCAGAGTGTTGCCAGTACTGGACGATCCCTGATCACCAGTTTGGATTCAGGCGATCCCACGGAACACCCGAGCAATGCCACCGGCTCGTAGCACGCATCCTCGATGCATTCGAGAACAAAAGCTACTGTTCGGCGGCCTTCCTGGATGTCAAGCGGGCGTTCGACAGAGTGTGGCATCCTGGACTCCTCTACAAACTCAAGTCCCACCTTCCCAGTTCACACTATGCCCTACTCAAATCGTATACTGAAGGAATATACGAGAAGATCCAGCGATTCCAAAACAGATGTTTGAGAATAGTCTCCAACGCCCATCCCTACCACATTCCGCCATCCACGAGGAGCTCGGGATTCCATGGGAGGACGAGAACTTTAAACACAGTGTGAGATATGCTAGCAGACTGGAGAACCACCCCAACCACCTGGCCATCAACCTTCTGGACAATAGCCAATCCGTAAGACTCCTGCAGAGAACGCACCCGCTTGACCTTACTCAACACTTATATTTATACTTAACCCCTACCCAAGTACATTCCAAGTACTCCCCTTACGTTAATGTTCTCCCCCATAAAATTGTATTATTGTCCACTAGGACAGATTTTAAATAATAAATAAAAAGCTAATAAAACAAAAAAAAAAAAAAACCTTAGCGTCTTTAGTCATGTATATCTATTAGCACTTGTTTTAAATTTCATGTTGCTAGTTAATTACCGCTAATTAATATTAAATATTTTTTTATTTTGATCATCGATTATCAAAACAACATAAGAACTTATTTTAAAAATATATTGAATTATTTAGATACAAACCTCTTATTCTTTGGTCCTTGATTTATGACATCCTGTTCGCTGATTGTATATTCGGATAGCTCCTAATATTACATCGTAGGTCATCTAGCGTATTGGCTTCCAGAGGGAACTTATAATTGAAACTAAACCATTATAACTTTCACAGTAGCATATTTTGTTATGTATATCTATTAGCAATTGTTATAAATTTCATGTTGTAGTTAATAACCGCTAATTAATATTAAATATTTTTTAATTTTGATTGTCGATTTTCAAAACAACATAAGAACTTATTTTAGAAATATAACGAATTATTTAGATACGAACCTCTTATTCTTTGGTCCTTGATTTACGACATCCATTGTTCTGATTTTACATCAGCGCAGTTCCTGAAACTACATCGCAGGTCAGCTAGCTTATTGGCTCCCAGAGGATACATGAAATTAAAACAAAACCATTACAAGTTTAGTTTTATTAGTTAACAGCATACGTTTTAATTAGCATTAACGATGTCGTGGCCAAGACTAGAACTGACTTAATTTCAAAAAACATTATATATAAAATTATCAAATATTATAAATTAAAAATTTACTAGAAAGATTATGTTTACTAAAAAATATTCTAAAAATATTCGGTAAATATATGTTAAAAATATTAAGTTGACAAACGCTAGAAATATATACTAAGAACAAAATCTAAATTTGCACTGTGCCGTGTAGCTTACGTGCCACTAATGAGAATCGAAGCGAAGGGCGCAAAATTTTTATTTACAAAATTTTCCATTTGCTTAGTTTAATTTAAATTAGTAATATTTAAAAAATATTCTAAAATTATTCGGTATATATATGTTAAAAATACTAAGTTGACAAACACTAGAAATATATACCATAAACAAAAACTATATTTGCACTGTGCCGTGTAGCTTACGTGCCACTAATGAGAATCGAGGAGGAGGGCGCAAAAAAAATATTCTAAAAATATTCTGTAAATATATGTTAAAAATATTAAGTGGACAAACACTAGAAATATATACTAGAAACAAAAACTATATTTGCACTGTGCTGTGTAGCATACGTGCCACTAATGAGAATCGAGGAGGAGGGCGCAAAATTTTTACTTGCAAAATTTTCCATTTGCTTAGTTTAATTTCTAATTTAATTACTTATTCTCTCATTGTGTGTGTGTGCCATCATCAGTTTGCAGCCTTTGGGATAATCTTTTGGCTCCCTGAAGTGTGTGTCTGTATGTGTGTGTGTGGAGCCTGCTGTTTGCATATGTGTGAGTGTAGCTTGTCATTTATTTATTTTATGCCACATCGATTCCGCGAGTTCGATATTGTCAATATTTTTATGAAGTAAATTTTGTGTACACCTTAGCATATTTAGTCATGTATATCTATTAGCAATTGTTTTAAATTTCATGTTGCTAGTTAAATACCGCTAATTAATATGAAATATTTTTTGATTTTAATTGTCGATTTTCAAAACAACATAAGAACTTATTTTAGAAATATAACGAATTATTTAGATACGAACCTCTTATTCTCTGGTCCTTGATTTACGACATCCTTTGTTCTAATTTTACATCCGCGCAGCTCCTGAAACTACATCGCAGGTCATCTAGCTTATTGGCTCCCAGAGGGTACATGAAATTAAAACAAAACCATTACAAGTTTAGTGTTATTTGTAAACACAATAGGCATAAGTTTTAATTAGCATTAACGATGACGTGGCCAAGAATGGAACTGACTTAATATCAAATGGACCACGTCATCAATATATGAATACCATCTCTGGTACGTAGATTTCCTACGAATTGGAATTTTATATTAAATTCGATATTGTCAATATTTTTATGAAGTACATTTTGTGTTCACCTTAGCATATTTAGTCATGTATATCTATTAGCAATTGTTTTAAATTTCATGTTGCTAGTTAAATACCGCTAATTAATATGAAATATTTTTGATTTTGATTGTCGATTATCAAAACCATATAAGAACTTATTTTAAAAATATAACGAGTTATTTAGATACGAACCTCTTATTCTTTGGTCCTTGATTTACGACATCCTTTGTGCTAATTTTACATCCGCGCAGCTCCTGAAACTACATCGCAGGTAATCTAGCTTATTGCCTCGCAGAGGGTACATGAAATTAAAACAAAACCATTACAAGTTTAGTGTTAATTGTAAACACAATGGGCATAAGTTTTAATTAGCATTAACGATGACGTGGCCAAGAATGGAACTGACTTAATATCAAATGGACCACGTCATCAATATATGAATACCGTCTCTGGGACGTAGATTTCCTACGAATTGGAATTTTATATTAAATTCGATATTGTCAATAATTTTATGAAGTAAATTTTGTGTTCACCTCAGCATCATTAGTCATGTATTAGCAAGTGTTTCAAATTTCATGTTGCTAGTTAAGTACCGCTAATATTAAATATGTTTTGATTTTGATTGTCTATAATCAAAACAACATAAGAACTTATTTTAAAAATACAACGAATTATTTAGATATAAACCTCTTATTCTTTGGTCCTTGATTTATGACATCCTTTTCGCTGATTGTATATTCGGATAGCTCCTAATATTACATCGTAGGTCATCTAGCGTATTGGCTTCCAGAGGGATCTTATAATTGAAACTAAACCATTATAACTTTCACAGTAGCATATTTTGTTATGTATATCTATCTATTAGCAATTGTTTTAAATTTCATGTTGCTAGTTAAATACCGCTAATTAATATGAAATATTTTTTGATTTTAATTGTCGATTATCAAAACCATATAAGAACTTATTTTAAAAATATAACGAATTATTTAGATACGAACCTCTTATTCTTTGGTCCTTGATTTACTACATCATTTGTGCTAATTTTACATCCAAGCAGCTCCTGAAACTATATCGCAGGTCATCTAGCTTATTGGCTCCCAGAGGTTACATGTAATTAAAACAATACCATTACAAGTTGAGTTTTATTAGTAAACAGCATACGTTTTAATTAGCATTAACGATGTCGTGGCCAAGACTAGAACTGACTTAATTTCAAAAAACATTATATATAAAATTATCAAATATTATAAATTAAAAATATACTAGAAAGATTAAATTTACTTAAAAATATTCGGTAAATATATGTTAAAAATATTAAGTTGACAAACACTAGAAATATATACTAAGAACAAAATCTATATTTGCACTGTGCCGTGTAGCTTACGTGCCACTAATGAGAATCGAAGCGAAGGGCGCAAAATTTTTATTTGCAAAATTTTCCATTTGCTTAGTTTAATTTAAATTAGTAATATTTAAAAAATATTCTAAAATTATTCGGTATATATATGTTAAAAATACTAAGTTGACAAACACTAGAAATATATACCATAAACAAAAACTATATTTGCACTGTGCCGTGTAGCTTACGTGCCACTAATGAGAATCGAGGAGGAGGGCGCAAAAATAATATTCTAAAAATATTCGGTAAATATAAGTTAAAAATATTAAGTTGACATACACTAGAAATATATACTAGAAACAAAAACTATATTTGCACTGTGCTGTGTAGCTTACGTGCCACTAATGAGAATCGAGGAGGAGGGCGCAAAATTTTTACTTCCAAAATTTTCCATTTGCTTAGTTTAATTTCTAATTTAATTACTTATTCTCTCATTGTTTGTGTGTGCCATCTTCAGTTTGCAGCCTTTGGGATAATCTTTTGTCTCCCTGAAGTGTGTGTCTGTATGTGTGTGTGTGGAGCCTGCTGTTTGCATATTTGCATTTTATGCCACATCGATTCCGCGAGTTCGATATTGTCAATATTTTTATGAAGTACATTTTGTGTACACCTTAGCATATTTAGTCATGTATATCTATTAGCAATTGTTTTAAATTTCATGTTGCTAGTTAAATACCGCTAATTAATATGAAATATTTTTTGATTTTGATTGTCGATTTTCAAAAATATATGTAAATATATGTAAATATATGTTAAAAATATTAAGTTGACAAACACTAGAAATATATACTAGAAACAAAAACTATATTTGCACTGTGCTGTGTAGCTTACGTGCCACTAATGAGAATCGATTAGGAGGGCGCAAAATTTTTACTTGCAAAATTTTCCATTTGCTTAGTTTAATTTCTAATTTAATTACTTATTCTCTCATTGTTTGTGTGTGCCATCTTCAGTTTGCAGCCTTTGGGATAATCTTTTGTCTCCCTGAAGTGTGTGTCTGTATGTGTGTGTGTGGAGCCTGCTGTTTGCATATGTGTGTGTGCAGCTTTGTCATTTATTTATTTTATGCCACATCGATTCCGCGAGTTCGATATTGTCAATATTTTTATGAAGTACATTTTGTGTACACCTTAGCATATTTAGTCATGAATATCTATTAGCAATTGTTTTAAATTTCATGTTGCTAGTTAAATACCGCTAATTAATATGAAATATTTTTTGATTTTGATTGTCGATTTTCAAAACAACATAAGAACTTATTTTGGAAATATAACGAATTATTTAGATACGAACCTCTTATTCTCTGGTCCTTGATTTACGACATCCTTTGTTCTAATTTTACATCCGCGCAACTCCTGAAACTACATCGCAGGTCATCTAGCTTATTGGCTCCCAGAGGATACATGAAATTAAAACAAAACCATTACAAGTTTAGTGTTATTTGTAAACACAATAGGCATAAGTTTTAATTAGCATTAACGATGACGTGGCCAAGAATGGAACTGACTTTATATCAAATGGACCACGTCATCAATATATGAATACCATCTCTGGTACGTAGATTTCCTACGAATTGGAATTTTATATTAAATTCGATATTGTCAATATTTTTATGAAGTACATTTTGTGTTCACCTTAGCATATTTAGTCATGTATATCTATTAGCAATTATTTTAAATTTCATGTTGCTAGTTAATTACCGCTAATTAATATGAAATATTTTTGATTTTGATTGTCGATTATCAAAACCATATAAGAACTTATTTTAAAAATATAACGAATTATTTAGATACGAACCTCTTATTCTTTGGTCCTTGATTTACGACATCATTTGTGCTAATTTTACAGCCAAGCAGCTCCTGAAACTATATCGCAGGTCATCTAGCTTATTGGCTCCCAGAGGTTACATGTAATTAAAACAAACCATTACAAGTTTAGTTTTATTAGTAAACAGCATACGTTTTAATTAGCATTAACGATGTCGTGGCCAAGACTAGAACTGACTTAATTTCAAAAAACATTATATATAAAATTATCAAATATTATAAATTAAAAATATACTAGAAAGATTAAGTTTACTTAAAAATATTCGGTAAATATATGTTAAAAATATTAAGTTGACAAACACTAGAAATATATACTAAGAACAAAATCTATATTTGCACTGTGCCGTGTAGCTTACGTGCCACTAATGAGAATTGAGGCGAAGGGCGCAAAATTTTTATTTGCAAAATTTTCCATTTGCTTAGTTTAATTTAAATTAGTAATATTTAAAAAATATTCTAAAATTATACTGTATATATATTAAAAAAATACTAAGTTGACAAACACTAGAAATATACACCATAAACAAAAACAATATTTGCACTGTGCCGTGTAGCTTACGTGCCACTAATGAGAATCGAGGAGGAGGGCGCAAAAAAAATATTCTAAAAATATTCGGTAAATATATGTTAAAAATATTAAGTTGACAAACACTAGAAATATATACTAGAAACAAAAACTATATTTGCACTGTGCTGTGTAGCTTACGTGCCACTAATGAGAATCGAGGAGGAGGGCGCAAAATTTTTACTTCCAAAATTTTCCATTTGCTTAGTTTAATTTCTAATTTAATTACTTATTCTCTCATTGTTTGTGTTGCCATCTTCAGTTTGCAGCCTTTGGGATAATCTTTTGTTTCCCTGAAGTGTGTGTCTGTATGTGTGTGTGTGGAGCCTGCTGTTTGCATATTTGCATTTTATGCCACATCGATTCCGCGAGTTCGATATTGTCAATATTTTTATGAAGTACATTTTGTGTACACCTTAGCATATTTAGTCATGTATATCTATTAGCAATTGTTTTAAATTTCATGTTGCTAGTTAAATACCGCTAATTAATATGAAATATTTTTTGATTTTGATTGTCGATTTTAAAAAATATATGTAAATATATGTAAATATATGTTAAAAATATTAAGTTGACAAACACTAGAAATATATACTAGAAACAAAAACTATATTTGCACTGTGCTGTGTAGCTTACGTGCCACTAATGAGAATCGATTAGGAGGGCGCAAAATTTTTACTTGCAAAATTTTCCATTTGCTTAGTTTAATTTCTAATTTAATTACTTATTCTCTCATTGTTTGTGTGTGCCATCTTCAGTTTGCAGCCTTTGGGATAATCTTTTGTCTCCCTGAAGTGTGTGTCTGTATGTGTGTGTGTGGAGCCTGCTGTTTGCATATGTGTGTGTGCAGCTTTGTCATTTATTTATTTTATGCCACATCGATTCCGCGAGTTCGATATTGTCAATATTTTTATGAAGTACATTTTGTGTACACCTTAGCATATTTAGTCATGTATATCTATTAGCAATTGTTTTAAATTTCATGTTGCTAGTTAAATACCGCTAATTAATATGAAATATTTTTTGATTTTGATTGTCGATTCTCAAAACAACATAAGAACTTATTTTAGAAATATAACGAATTATTTAGATACGAACCTCTTATTCTCTGGTCCTTGATTTACGACATCCTTTGTTCTAATTTTACATCCGCGCAGCTCCTGAAACTACATCGCAGGTCATCTAGCTTATTGGCTCCCAGAGGGTACATGAAATTAAAACAAAACCATTACAAGTTTAGTGTTATTTGTAAACACAATAGGCATAAGTTTTAATTAGCATTAACGATGACGTGGCCAAGAATGGAACTGACTTAATATCAAATGGACCACGTCATCAATATATGAATACCATCTCTGGTACGTAGATTTCCTACGAATTGGAATTTTATATTAAATTCGATATTGTCAATATTTTTATGAAGTACATTTTGTGTTCACCTTAGCATATTTAGTCATGTATATCTATTAGCAATTATTTTAAATTTCATGTTGCTAGTTAATTACCGCTAATTAATATGAAATATTTTTGATTTTGATTGTCGATTATCAAAACCATATAAGAACTTATTTTAAAAATATAACGAATTATTTAGATACGAACCTCTTATTCTTTGGTCCTTGATTTACGACATCATTTGTGCTAATTTTACATCCAAGCAGCTCCTGAAACTATATCGCAGGTCATCTAGCTTATTGGCTCCCAGAGGTTACATGTAATTAAAACAAAACCATTACAAGTTTAGTTTTATTAGTAAACAGCATACGTTTTAATTAGCATTAACGATGTCGTGGCCAAGACTAGAACTGACTTAATTTCAAAAAACATTATATATAAAATTATCAAATATTATAAATTAAAAATATACTAGAAAGATTAAGTTTACTTAAAAATATTCGGTAAATATATGTTAAAAATATTAAGTTGACAAACACTAGAAATATATACTAAGAACAAAATCTATATTTGCACTGTGCCGTGTAGCTTACGTGCCACTAATGAGAATCGAGGCGAAGGGCGCAAAATTTTTATTTGCAAAATTTTCCATTTGCTTAGTTTAATTTAAATTAGTAATATTTAAAAAATATTCTAAAATTATACTGTATATATATTAAAAAAATACTAAGTTGACAAACACTAGAAATATACACCATAAACAAAAACTATATTTGCACTGTGCCGTGTAGCTTACGTGCCACTAATGAGAATCGAGGAGGAGGGCGCAAAAAAAATATTCGGTAAATATATGTTAAAAATATTAAGTTGACAAACACTAGAAATATATACTAGAAACAAAAACTATATTTGCACTGTGCTGTGTAGCTTACGTGCCACTAATGAGAATCGAGGAGGAGGACGCAAAATTTTTACTTCCAAAATTTTCCATTTGCTTAGTTTAATTTCTAATTTAATTATTTATTCTCTCATTGTTTGTGTGTGCCATCTTCAGTTTGCAGCCTTTGGGATAATCTTTTGTCTCCCTAAAGTGTGTGTCTGTATGTGTGTGTGTGGAGCCTGCTGTTTGCATATGTGTGAGTGCAGCTTGTCATTTATTTATTTTATGCCACATCGATTCCGCGAGTTCGATATTGTCAATATTTTTATGAAGTACATTTTGTGTACACCTTAGCATATTTAGTCATGTATATCAGTTAACACGAGCAAGTCAGAGGGGTGCGACGACCCGCCGAAATGCCATCCAAGACCGGATGGACCAACAATAACATCGGCGACGCTGAGCCAGCCCAGTAACGCATTTCGCTTTAGCGAAAGCGATGTGCAAGGGTCAGCGTAATGCGAGGCGGGCATGTGCGCGCTGGGTGACCGTCGAAGGCACGGAACTCCAGACGGCACGAGGCGCTGACTAAGCGCTCTGCTGGGACCGCTGCCTCCAACCGAAGACTTGGCGGCCTGAATAAATTTGATTTGCATTTAGTTCGTAAGATACCAGAATTCAGAGCAGTTGGCTCTAATAAAAAGAACCATTCAATACAAACGTATTTGGTTTAATTGACGCCCAACGCGCTTAAGTGTCGTAAAACCTTAAAATCCGTAGTAAAAAGATCTAGAAATCAAGGTCTCGTAATCGGGTTTTCTTTGACACTTCGGACTCGCGCGCTGCACAATAATAGTGAACAGCAACAAACAAACAAAATTATCTAATACAAAAGCAAAACAACGCTGCACAAGCAACAGTGAAAACCGCTGCATATCAACAGTAATCAGCTAAATCAACGACAGCCAGAGGATAAACGGATCAACCAGCTACCGTCTTCGATGCATTTTTATTATACCAGTATACCAATATAACATGTAAGTGAGATCTTTATTTTCAATTTACCTCTTTTAACGTCAACCAGACATGTGTGCCAATGTTTGAAAAAAAAATACACATAATAAGTAACGAAATAAAAAAAAGTGATTGCAATTAAAAGTTCAGGTATAGCGATTTTCATTTACAAATTTAAAAAAAAAAAAAAAAAACAAATGATGAAGAAGGAAAATTAAGCTCTTTCTCATACAAATTATAAAAAAAAAAATTTAAAAAGTATCATTGTCCGATGTATAGAAACAGTAACGAAAACAACGACAGTGACGAAGACTTAATACAGAGCTATAAAGACATAAGAAATAATAGCCATCAAGGGGGTTACATTGACGGTACTGAGACCGACGAAGATATAGAATTAAGTAACTTAATTGACGGCTTTACAGACAAAGTAAAAATGGTTAACGACCAGGAATTTCAAAATCAACATCAGGACCTTCAACAAGAGACAACAGCAACACAAGAACAGGCGAAAACCTCAGGTACCATTAGTAATAAAGATGTAATTAGACTCATGGAAGCGGCCGTAAATGGCGCACTAGAGCATCAACAAAAAATATTTTCAGAAAAGCTTAAAGAGGTTGAGAATAGGCAGAGAGTAAATGAGGGTGGACCCCTAGTGGTATACGAGCAAATACCACATAACTCAGCTATCTCTTGTAATGAACCACTAGACTTAGTAAAGTCCATACCAAGTTTTGACGGAAAACAAGATGAGTATGTGGCATGGCGAACCGCAGCAGTTAACGCCTACGAAATCTACAAACCATATTTGGGTAGCTCTAGAACCTACCAGGCCGTAGGAATCATACGTAACAAGGTAATAGGCCCCGCGGGAGTAATGCTTACGTCACATAATACAGTACTAAATTTTGATGCTATAATAGCTAGAATGGACTGCGCTTATGCAGAACAAACTCCAATCGAGGTAACGCAACAACAAATGCTTACTATGCGTCAGGGAGAACTTCCCCTAATGACTTTTTATAATGAGATTGAGAGAAAGCTAACTCTTATTATTAGTAAGACTTTGTTGTCTTATGACACAAATACTGCCGCTATCTTAAATAATAGGTCACGGCAGGACGCTTTGACCGCTTTTGTGACCGGGTTAAAAAAATCAGTCCGACATGTAGTTCTCTCGGCTGCGCCCAAAGATTTGCCATCAGCATTGGCTGTGGCTCAACGGGCAGAGTCTTGCAATGAGCGAGCCTGGTTCGTTGCAAACTTTAATAAAAATTTAGAGGACAAATCCTACAATTCAGAAAACCGTCGCCAGGGTAACCGTTTTCATAACACCCCACAAGGTAATAACCACAACAACTCCCAGGGTGTTTTCCAGAGAAATCAAAACAATAATGCACCGGGCACTAGTAACCAAACTAGAGGCTCTCAATTTTCTAAAAACCAAGGACATAAAGGCCAAACGCAACAGAACAGTGAATCAAATAATCCTCGTAAAAGCTATTCTCAAAATCTAGGTCCTGAACCAATGGACGTTGATCCCACATCACGTTCTAAATTTAGGGGCGAGCAGACAGCTCGCAGTCGTCAATGGTTGAACCATACGACCCAAGAGCAGTCGCATGACCAGGAGTATAGGGTAAAGTCATCCTACGAAGCAGCGGAAATCGAGGCAGATAACACGTCCGATTCGGAATCATGTAATTTTTTAGGGGAACGTCCCTGCTCCCGTACATAATTCGTACGATAGCGGGGCGGGAAATCAGGTTACTGTTAGATACAGGAGCCTCCAAAAATTACATAAAACCTTTATCTGAACTAAAACACTTCAAACCGGTGGAAACACCATTTGAAGTTACATCAATCCATGGGCACACAAAAATAAAACAAAAGTGTCTGATCCATCTATTCAATGTTAAGTCATACTTTTTCTTGTTAAACAACCTGAACGGATATGACGGAATTGTTGGACTAGATGTACTAAAAAGGGTCAATGCAAAAATTGATCTAACAAAAAACATCATTGAGCATGATCATGGTACAGAGCAGATTTTTTACTCAAAATGCAGAAATGTAAACTTTATTAACATCAATGACGTGGACGTGCCAAACGCCGTCAACGAAGATTTTAAAAAGATGATCAAAAACAGATCAAAAGCCTTTGCGGACCCAAACGAGTCCCTCCCCTTTAATATAAATACGGTCGCCACGATCCGCACTGACGGGGAACCTGTATATTCAAAACTTTACCCATATCCGATGGGTGTAGCCGATTTCGTCAATTCAGAAGTTAAACAACTTCTAGCAGACGGAATAATAAGACCATCCCGGTCGCCTTACAATAACCCAATTTGGGTTGTTGATAAGAAGGGTTTTGACGAAGAAGGTCATAGGAAGAAACGTCTCGTTATTGACTTCAGAAAACTGAATCAGAAAACAATTGATGACAAGTATCCTATACCATCCATATCGACCATACTGTCGAACATTGGAAAAGCCCAGTACTTCACGACTCTTGATCTGAAGTCGGGCTTCCATCAAATTGAGCTCGCGGAGCGCGATCGAGAAAAGACAGCTTTTTCGGTCAACAATGGGAAGTATGAATTCTGCAGACTTCCCTTTGGTTTAAAAAATGCCCCTAGTATTTTCCAACGGGCCATAGATGATGTTCTGAGAGATCACATCGGTAAAACTTGCTATGTCTACGTCGATGACGTAATCATTTTCTCCCAAACAATGGAGAGTCATGTCAACGATATAAACACGGTCCTAAAAACTTTGTGCGATGCAGGCATGAGAGTGTCTGTAGAAAAATCTATGTTCTTTAAGGAGAACGTAGAATATTTGGGATTCATAGTGTCCCGAGGGGGAATTAAAACTTCGCCTGAAAAGGTTAAGGCTATAAAAGAATTTCAACCTCCATCAACACTGTTCAGTCTCAGGTCATTTCTGGGACTGGCCAGTTATTATAGATGTTTCATAAAGGGGTTTGCTAGCATCGCAAGACCTCTGACGAATATTCTAAAAGGTGACAATGGAAAAATTGGTGCAAACCACTCAAAGAAAGTCAAACTAGAGCTGACCAACGAGCAGCGAAAATCATTTGAAAAACTTAGAAACATCCTGGAGTCTGAGGATGTCATGTTGGCATACCCAGATTTCACTCAGCCATTTGACTTGACCACTGACGCCTCTGGAAGCGGCCTAGGGGCTGTTCTTTCACAGAAAGGTCGTCCAATCACCATGATCTCTCGTACGTTACGCGGAACAGAGATTTCAATGGCAACAAATGAACGAGAACTACTAGCAATAGTATGGGCACTCCAAAATCTCAGAAGCTATTTATATGGCGTAAAGAAGTTAAACATCTTCACCGACCATCAACCACTGACCGGTTCAATGTCGGATAAAAATCCGAATCCCAGGCTCAAAAGGTGGAAAGCGTTTGTTGATGAACATAACGCACAAGTGTTCTACAAGCCGGGTAAGGAAAACCACGTAGCCGACGCCTTGTCGCGGCAAAACGTAAATGCTTTAGATAACGATACACACTCCGACATCGTTACTATCCACAGCGAGGAGTCGTTGACCTACACTATAGAGTCAACGGAAAAACCTGTAAACTGTTTCAGGAACCAAATAGTGATCGAACAGGCAGATTTCCCGTCTATAAAGTCGATCATCCTTTTTAAATCAAAAACGCGTCACATTGTGCGATTTACAGACCGCACAACACTGCTTCGCTCACTAGAAGATTTAGTAAAAATAGATGTCGTCAATGCAATCCACTGCGAGCTACCTATACTCGCCTTCATTCAGCACGATTTAATCGTCGCTTTTCCCTCGACGACATTTAGACATTGTAAAAGCTTGGTCACCGATATAACAAACAGTACCGAGCAAAGGGAAATTATGACCACGGAACACAATAGGGCCCATAGAGCAGGACAGGAAAACGTAAAACAGGTCCTTCGTGACTACTTTTTTCCCAAAATGGGCCAGCTAGCGGCAGAAATCACCGCAAATTGCAGAACATGTTCCAAAGCAAAATACAATCGTCACCCAGTGCAACAAACCATAGCGGAAACACCAATTCCCGGTTATACTGGGGAAATTATCCACATAGATATATTTTCAACTGATCAAAAGCATTTTCTAACTTGTATCGACAAATTTTCAAAATTCGCTATAGTCCAACCAATCGATTCAAGAGCAATCGTAGATATCAAAACTCCGATACTACAACTAATAAATCTGTTCCCTAAAATAAAAACAGTTTATTGCGACAATGAAAGGTCTATCAACTCACAAACCATACGAACCATCCTAGAAAATAGGTATGGTATACAGGTCTCAAATGCGCCCCCCTTGCACAGCACGTCTAATGGCCAAGTTGAGAGATTTCATAGCACCCTAGCAGAAATCGCACGGTGCATCAAGATAGATCAAAACATAACCGAGACGACCGACCTCATTCTATTTGCAACAATAGAATATAACAGAACTGTCCACTCGGTTACAAATAAAAAGCCTCATGAAATAGTTCACGCTATTCCACCAGATTTTGCGGGCACAATAAGAGACAAGATCAAAGAGGCTCAAGAGAAAACACTTAGGTACTCAAATGAACACAAAGACAATAAGCAGTACCAAGTAGGCGAAAAAGTCTGGTTAAAAACCAACAGACGCCTGGGTACCAAATTAACGCCACTCTGCTCAGAAGAGGTCATTGAGGCTGATCTGGGCACGACAGTGCTTATTAAAGGGAGGGTGGTCCATAAGGACAACCTTCGTTAAGAGGGTGCCCAATTTAATTTAAAATTTTTTTTTTACATTTTTTTATATTATCACTTTTTTATACTTTAGTGGCGTTTGTTACTCTCTATATTTTATATTTTTCGCACTTAGGTTAGGAAACTTGCTACTCCCGTTAGTCCTACTGACAACTCCCTCTTGGACCATAAAACTAAACGAATACTCACACGCTAACCACATACCAATAATGGACGGAGATATTACTTTATGGGACGAGTACGGTTACATGGGACATACAACGAACGTTACATCGTACGAGACTTACGCAGACGAGACGAAACACGCAATGGACTTCTTCGTGAAGGAGCACATGAGACGGGTACTTGAAACGGACTTGGAACGAATAGAGACTCTTCTGGACACACTAAAGGTACGTCACCGACATGCCCGTAGTCTTAATTTCATAGGGACTGCTTTAAAAGCAATAGCGGGGACACCTGACTCTGACGACTGGGACCAGGTGAGGCTTAGACAGGGACAGCTAACGGACTCGGTAAATGGACAGATAGAAATAAACGACAAAATACAATTGCAATTAAGCACACTGACCTCATCCATGAATTCTATTTTAAAATCAGACAACTTAGACACAGAACATTTGTACGAGACAATTTTGGCAAAAAACCGTGTTGTAATTCAAGAGCTTGAAAATTTAATACTTGCAATCACCCTTTCTAAATTAAACGTAATAAGTCCAATAATCCTGAATGACGTTGACGTAAAGGAGATTGAAAGTAAACATCCCACAAACGTTAGCGTGTCAGATATTTTAGAGGTAGCTAGCATAAAAACTTTTCAAAATCGAGACCTATTGTACTTTTTAATAAAATTTCCGAAGCCTTTGTTAACTTGTAGAAAAATAAGAATATTCCCAGTACAGCATGAAAATAGAATCTTAGATTTCGAGGACGGTAGCACGGTCGCGGATTGCGGTACGGAAACCTTCGCGGTCAAGGACTGCAATGTATCAGCGGGCACCACCTTCTGCAGGAGATCGAAAGCGCCAACTTGCGCACAACAACTCATCTCTGGCATGGTCGCCCATTGCAACACCCAGCCTGGACACTTGGACCCAGTCACCATGATCGACGAGGGAATGCTCATCACCAACGATGTAACGATAAATATCACCGACGAAAAGGGAATAAGCCGGATGATATCAGGAACTTACCTGGTATCATATACCGAAAAAATTAAAATAAACGGCACCCTTTACGTCAACAATATCGGAACATCAAAGAAGAAAGCCGCAGTTTCAGCCATGGCCCAAGTAAACGTTCTGAGGCATCTAGAGCGCCTTAGTCTGTCATCAATTCACGGAATGAGCGTTAAAAATCTGCAGCACATCAACCACCTCCAATCCCGACTGCCATCAGGCAACACCTGGATCTTTTGCTCTGTCTCCTCCACAGCCTCAATAACCCTGGTCATCATCTTTCTTATCTACCGTCTGAAAGCCAAACGTCAACAACCATCTAAGACCATTGAATCCGGGGACGACTTCATCTTAAGACAAGGAGGAGTTAACACGAGCAAGTCAGAGGGGTGCGACGACCCGCCGAAATGCCATCCAAGACCGGATGGACCAACAATAACATCGGCGACGCTGAGCCAGCCCAGTAACGCATTTCGCTTTAGCGAAAGCGATGTGCAAGGGTCAGCGTAATGCGAGGCGGGCATGTGCGCGCTGGGTGACCGTCGAAGGCACGGAACTCCAGACGGCACGAGGCGCTGACTAAGCGCTCTGCTGGGACCGCTGCCTCCAACCGAAGACTTGGCGGCCTGAATAAATTTGATTTGCATTTAGTTCGTAAGATACCAGAATTCAGAGCAGTTGGCTCTAATAAAAAGAACCATTCAATACAAACGTATTTGGTTTAATTTATCTATTAGCAATTGTTTTAAATTTCATGTTGCTAGTTAAATACCGCTAATTAATATGAAATATTTTTTGATTTTGATTGTCGATTTTCAAAACAACATAAGAACTTATTTTAGAAATATAACGAATTATTTAGATACGAACCTCTTATTCTCTGGTCCTTGATTTACGACATCCTTTGTTCTAATTTTACATCCGCGCAGCTCCTGAAACTACATCGCAGGTCATCTAGCTTATTGGCTCCCAGAGGGTACATGAAATTAAAACAAAACCCTTACAAGTTTAGTCTTATTTGTAAACACAATAGGCATAAGTTTTAATTAGCATTAACGATGACGTGGCCAAGAATGGAACTGACTTAATATCAAATGGACCACGTCATCAATATATGAATGCCATCTCTGGTACGTAGATTTCCTACGAATTGGAATTTTATATTAAATTCGATATTGTCAATATTTTTATGAAGTACATTTTGTGTTCACCTTAGCATATTTAGTCATGTATATCTATTAGCAATTATTTTAAATTTCATGTTGCTAGTTAATTACCGCTAATTAATATGAAATATTTTTGATTTTGATTGTCGATTATCAAAACCATATAAGAACTTATTTTAAAAATATAACGAATTATTTAGATACGAACCTCTTATTCTTTGGTCCTTGATTTACGACATCATTTGTGCTAATTTTACATCCAAGCAGCTCCTGAAACTATATCGCAGGTCATCTAGCTTATTGGCTCCCAGAGGTTACATGTAATTAAAACAAACCATTACAAGTTTAGTTTTATTAGTAAACAGCATACGTTTTAATTAGCATTAACGATGTCGTGGCCAAGACTAGAACTGACTTAATTTCAAAAAACATTATATATAAAATTATCAAATATTATAAATTAAAAATATACTAGAAAGATTAAGTTTACTTAAAAATATTCTAAAAATATTCGGTAAATATATGTTAAAAATATTAAGTTGACAAACACTAGAAATATATACTAAGAACAAAATCTATATTTGCACTGTGCCGTGTAGCTTACGTGCCACTAATGAGAATCGAGGCGAAGGGCGCAAAATTTTTATTTGCCAAATTTTCCATTTGCTTAGTTTAATTTAAATTAGTAATATTTAAAAAATATTCTAAAATTATACTGTATATATATTAAAAAAATACTAAGTTGACAAACACTAGAAATATATACCATAAACAAAAACTATATTTGCACTGTGCCGTGTAGCTTACGTGCCACTAATGAGAATCGAGGAGGAGGGCGCAAAAAAAATATTCGGTAAATATATGTTAAAAATATTAAGTTGACAAACACTAGAAATATATACTAGAAACAAAAACTATATTTGCACTGTGCTGTGTAGCTTACGTGCCACTAATGAGAATCGAGGAGGAGGGCGCAAAATTTTTACTTGCAAAATTTTCCATTTGCTTAGTTTAATTTCTAATTTAATTACTTATTCTCTCATTGTTTGTGTGTGCCATCTTCAGTTTGCAGCCTTTGGGATAATCTTTTGTCTCCCTGAAGTGTGTGTCTGTATGTGTGTGTGTGGAGCCTGCTGTTTGCATATGTGTGTGTGCAGCTTGTCATTTATTTATTTTATGCCACATCGATTCCGCGAGTTCTATATTGTCAATATTTTTATGAAGTACATTTTGTGTACACCTTAGCATATTTAGTCATGTATATCTATTAGCAATTGTTTTAAATTTCATGTTGCTGTTAAATACCGCTAATTAATATGAAATATTTTTTGATTTTGATTGTCGATTTTCAAAACAACATAAGAACTTATTTTAGAAATATAACGAATTATTTAGATACGAACCTCTTATTCTCTGGTCCTTGATTTACGACATCCTTTGTTCTAATTTTACATCCGCGCAGCTCCTGAAACTACATCGCAGGTCATCTAGCTTATTGGCTCCCAGAGGGTACATGAAATTAAAACAAAACCATTACAAGTTTAGTGTTATTTGTAAACACAATAGGCATAAGTCATCATAACGATGACGTGGCCAAGAATGGAACTGACTTAATATCAAATGGACCACGTCATCAATATATGAATACCATCTCTGGTACGTAGATTTCCTACGAATTGGAATTTTATATTAAATTCGATATTGTCAATATTTTTATGAAGTACATTTTGTGTTCACCTTAGCATATTTAGTCATGTATATCTATTAGCAATTATTTTAAATTTCATGTTGCTAGTTAATTACCGCTAATTAATATGAAATATTTTTGATTTTGATTGTCGATTATCAAAACCATATAAGAACTTATTTTAAAAATATAACGAATTATTTAGATACGAACCTCTTATTCTTTGGTCCTTGATTTACGACATCATTTGTGCTAATTTTACAGCCAAGCAGCTCCTGAGACTATATCGCAGGTCATCTAGCTTATTGGCTCCCAGAGGTTACATGTAATTAAAACAAACCATTACAAGTTTAGTTTTATTAGTAAACAGCATACGTTTTAATTAGCATTAACGATGTCGTGGCCAAGACTAGAACTGACTTAATTTCAAAAAACATTATATATAAAATTATCAAATATTATAAATTAAAAATATACTAGAAAGATTAAGTTTACTTAAAAATATTCGGTAAATATATGTTAAAAATATTAAGTTGACAAACACTAGAAATATATACTAAGAACAAAATCTATATTTGCACTGTGCCGTGTAGCTTACGTGCCACTAATGAGAATTGAGGCGAAGGGCGCAAAATTTTTATTTGCAAAATTTTCCATTTGCTTAGTTTAATTTAAATTAGTAATATTTAAAAAATATTCTAAAATTATACTGTATATATATTAAAAAAATACTAAGTTGACAAACACTAGAAATATACACCATAAACAAAAACAATATTTGCACTGTGCCGTGTAGCTTACGTGCCACTAATGAGAATCGAGGAGGAGGGCGCAAAAAAAATATTCTAAAAATATTCGGTAAATATATGTTAAAAATATTAAGTTGACAAACACTAGAAATATATACTAGAAACAAAAACTATATTTGCACTGTGCTGTGTAGCTTACGTGCCACTAATGAGAATCGAGGAGGAGGGCGCAAAATTTTTACTTCCAAAATTTTCCATTTGCTTAGTTTAATTTCTAATTTAATTACTTATTCTCTCATTGTTTGTGTTGCCATCTTCAGTTTGCAGCCTTTGGGATAATCTTTTGTCTCCCTGAAGTGTGTGTCTGTATGTGTGTGTGTGGAGCCTGCTGTTTGCATATTTGCATTTTATGCCACATCGATTCCGCGAGTTCGATATTGTCAATATTTTTATGAAGTACATTTTGTGTACACCTTAGCATATTTAGTCATGTATATCTATTAGCAATTGTTTTAAATTTCATGTTGCTAGTTAAATACCGCTAATTAATATGAAATATTTTTTGATTTTGATTGTCGATTTTAAAAAATATATATAAATATATGTAAATATATGTTAAAAATATTAAGTTGACAAACACTAGAAATATATACTAGAAACAAAAACTATATTTGCACTGTGCTGTGTAGCTTACGTGCCATTAATGAGAATCGATTAGGAGGGCGCAAAATTTTTACTTGCAAAATTTTCCATTTGCTTAGTTTAATTTCTAATTTAATTACTTATTCTCTCATTGTTTGTGTGTGCCATCTTCAGTTTGCAGCCTTTGGGATAATCTTTTGTCTCCCTGAAGTGTGTGTCTGTATGTGTGTGTGTGGAGCCTGCTGTTTGCATATGTGTGTGTGCAGCTTTGTCATTTATTTATTTTATGCCACATCGATTCCGCGAGTTCGATATTGTCAATATTTTTATGAAGTACATTTTGTGTACACCTTAGCATATTTAGTCATGTATATCTATTAGCAATTGTTTTAAATTTCATGTTGCTAGTTAAATACCGCTAATTAATATGAAATATTTTTTGATTTTGATTGTCGATTCTCAAAACAACATAAGAACTTATTTTAGAAATATAACGAATTATTTAGATACGAACCTCTTATTCTCTGGTCCTTGATTTACGACATCCTTTGTTCTAATTTTACATCCGCGCAGCTCCTGAAACTACATCGCAGGTCATCTAGCTTATTGGCTCCCAGAGGGTACATGAAATTAAAACAAAACCATTACAAGTTTAGTGTTATTTGTAAACACAATAGGCATAAGTTTTAATTAGCATTAACGATGACGTGGCCAAGAATGGAACTGACTTAATATCAAATGGACCACGTCATCAATATATGAATACCATCTCTGGTACGTAGATTTCCTACGAATTGGAATTTTATATTAAATTCGATATTGTCAATATTTTTATGAAGTACATTTTGTGTTCACCTTAGCATATTTAGTCATGTATATCTATTAGCAATTATTTTAAATTTCATGTTGCTAGTTAATTACCGCTAATTAATATGAAATATTTTTGATTTTGATTGTCGATTATCAAAACCATATAAGAACTTATTTTAAAAATATAACGAATTATTTAGATACGAACCTCTTATTCTTTGGTCCTTGATTTACGACATCATTTGTGCTAATTTTACATCCAAGCAGCTCCTGAAACTATATCGCAGGTCATCTAGCTTATTGGCTCCCAGAGGTTACATGTAATTAAAACAAAACCATTACAAGTTTAGTTTTATTAGTAAACAGCATACGTTTTAATTAGCATTAACGATGTCGTGGCCAAGACTAGAACTGACTTAATTTCAAAAAACATTATATATAAAATTATCAAATATTATAAATTAAAAATATACTAGAAAGATTAAGTTTACTTAAAAATATTCGGTAAATATATGTTAAAAATATTAAGTTGACAAACACTAGAAATATATACTAAGAACAAAATCTATATTTGCACTGTGCCGTGTAGCTTACGTGCCACTAATGAGAATCGAGGCGAAGGGCGCAAAATTTTTATTTGCAAAATTTTCCATTTGCTTAGTTTAATTTAAATTAGTAATATTTAAAAAATATTCTAAAATTATACTGTATATATATTAAAAAATACTAAGTTGACAAACACTAGAAATATACACCATAAACAAAAACTATATTTGCACTGTGCCGTGTAGCTTACGTGCCACTAATGAGAATCGAGGAGGAGGGCGCAAAAAAAATATTCGGTAAATATATGTTAAAAATATTAAGTTGACAAACACTAGAAATATATACTAGAAACAAAAACTATATTTGCACTGTGCTGTGTAGCTTACGTGCCACTAATGAGAATCGAGGAGGAGGGCGCAAAATTTTTACTTCCAAAATTTTCCATTTGCTTAGTTTAATTTCTAATTTAATTACTTATTCTCTCATTGTTTGTGTGTGCCATCTTCAGTTTGCAGCCTTTGGGATAATCTTTTGTCTCCCTGAAGTGTGTGTCTGTATGTGTGTGTGTGGAGCCTGCTGTTTGCATATGTGTGAGTGCAGCTTGTCATTTATTTATTTTATGCCACATCGATTCCGCGAGTTCGATATTGTCAATATTTTTATGAAGTACATTTTGTGTACACCTTAGCATATTTAGTCATGTATATCTATTAGCAATTGTTTTAAATTTCATGTTGCTAGTTAAATACCGCTAATTAATATGAAATATTTTTTGATTTTGATTGTCGATTATCAAAACCATATAAGAACTTATTTTAAAAATATAACGAGTTATTTAGATACGAACCTCTTATTCTTTGGTCCTTGATTTACGACATCCTTTGTGCTAATTTTACATCCGCGCAGCTCCTGAAACTACATCGCAGGTAATCTAGCTTATTGCCTCGCAGAGGGTACATGAAATTAAAACAAAACCATTACAAGTTTAGTGTTAATTGTAAACACAATGGGCATAAGTTTTAATTAGCATTAACGATGACGTGGCCAAGAATGGAACTGACTTAATATCAAATGGACCACGTCATCAATATATGAATACCGTCTCTGGGACGTAGATTTCCTACGAATTGGAATTTTATATTAAATTCGATATTGTCAATATTTTTATGAAGTACATTTTGTGTTCACCTTAGCATATTTAGTCATGTATATCTATTAGCAATTATTTTAAATTTCATGTTGCTAGTTAATTACCGCTAATTAATATGAAATATTTTTGATTTTGATTGTCGATTATCAAAACCATATAAGAACTTATTTTAAAAATATAACGAATTATTTAGATACGAACCTCTTATTCTTTGGTCCTTGATTTACGACATCATTTGTGCTAATTTTACATCCAAGCAGCTCCTGAAACTATATCGCAGGTCATCTAGCTTATTGGCTCCCAGAGGTTACATGTAATTAAAACAAACCATTACAAGTTTAGTTTTATTAGTAAACAGCATACGTTTTAATTAGCATTAACGATGTCGTGGCCAAGACTAGAACTGACTTAATTTCAAAAAACATTATATATAAAATTATCAAATATTATAAATTAAAAATATACTAGAAAGATTAAGTTTACTTAAAAATATTCTAAAAATATTCGGTAAATATATGTTAAAAATATTAAGTTGACAAACACTAGAAATATATACTAAGAACAAAATCTATATTTGCACTGTGCCGTGTAGCTTACGTGCCACTAATGAGAATCGAGGCGAAGGGCGCAAAATTTTTATTTGCCAAATTTTCCATTTGCTTAGTTTAATTTAAATTAGTAATATTTAAAAAATATTCTAAAATTATACTGTATATATATTAAAAAAATACTAAGTTGACAAACACTAGAAATATATACCATAAACAAAAACTATATTTGCACTGTGCCGTGTAGCTTACGTGCCACTAATGAGAATCGAGGAGGAGGGCGCAAAAAAAATATTCGGTAAATATATGTTAAAAATATTAAGTTGACAAACACTAGAAATATATACTAGAAACAAAAACTATATTTGCACTGTGCTGTGTAGCTTACGTGCCACTAATGAGAATCGAGGAGGAGGGCGCAAAATTTTTACTTGCAAAATTTTCCATTTGCTTAGTTTAATTTCTAATTTAATTACTTATTCTCTCATTGTTTGTGTGTGCCATCTTCAGTTTGCAGCCTTTGGGATAATCTTTTGTCTCCCTGAAGTGTGTGTCTGTATGTGTGTGTGTGGAGCCTGCTGTTTGCATATGTGTGTGTGCAGCTTGTCATTTATTTATTTTATGCCACATCGATTCCGCGAGTTCGATATTGTCAATATTTTTATGAAGTACATTTTGTGTACACCTTAGCATATTTAGTCATGTATATCTATTAGCAATTGTTTTAAATTTCATGTTGCTGTTAAATACCGCTAATTAATATGAAATATTTTTTGATTTTGATTGTCGATTTTCAAAACAACATAAGAACTTATTTTAGAAATATAACGAATTATTTAGATACGAACCTCTTATTCTCTGGTCCTTGATTTACGACATCCTTTGTTCTAATTTTACATCCGCGCAGCTCCTGAAACTACATCGCAGGTCATCTAGCTTATTGGCTCCCAGAGGGTACATGAAATTAAAACAAAACCATTACAAGTTTAGTGTTATTTGTAAACACAATAGGCATAAGTCATCATAACGATGACGTGGCCAAGAATGGAACTGACTTAATATCAAATGGACCACGTCATCAATATATGAATACCATCTCTGGTACGTAGATTTCCTACGAATTGGAATTTTATATTAAATTCGATATTGTCAATATTTTTATGAAGTACATTTTGTGTTCACCTTAGCATATTTAGTCATCTATATCTATTAGCAATTATTTTAAATTTCATGTTGCTAGTTAATTACCGCTAATTAATATGAAATATTTTTGATTTTGATTGTCGATTATCAAAACCATATAAGAACTTATTTTAAAAATATAACGAATTATTTAGATACGAACCTCTTATTCTTTGGTCCTTGATTTACGACATCATTTGTGCTAATTTTACATCCAAGCAGCTCCTGAAACTATATCGCAGGTCATCTAGCTTATTGGCTCCCAGAGGTTACATGTAATTAAAACAAACCATTACAAGTTTAGTTTTATTAGTAAACAGCATACGTTTTAATTAGCATTAACGATGTCGTGGCCAAGACTAGAACTGACTTAATTTCAAAAAACATTAATATAAAATTTTCAAATATTATAAATTAAAAATATACTAGAAAGATTAAGTTTACTTAAAAATATTCTAAAAATATTCGGTAAATATATGTTAAAAATATTAAGTTGACAAACACTAGAAATATATACTAAGAACAAAATCTACATTTGCACTGTGCCGTGTAGCTTACGTGCCACTAATGAGAATCGAGGCGAAGGGCGCAAAATTTTTATTTGCAAAATTTTCCATTTGCTTAGTTTAATTTAAATTAGTAATATTTAAAAAATATTCTAAAATTATACTGTATATATATTAAAAAAATACTAAGTTGACAAACACTAGAAATATATACCATAAACAAAAACTATATTTGCACTGTGCCGTGTAGCTTACGTGCCACTAATGAGAATCGAGGAGGAGGGCGCAAAAAAAATATTCGGTAAATATATGTTAAAAATATTAAGTTGACAAACACTAGAAATATATACTAGAAACAAAAACTATATTTGCACTGTGCTGTGTAGCTTACGTGCCACTAATGAGAATCGAAGAGGAGGGCGCAAAATTTTTACTTGCAAAATTTTCCATTTGCTTAGTTTAATTTCTAATTTAATTACTTATTCTCTCATTGTTTGTGTGTGCCATCTTCAGTTTGCAGCCTTTGGGATAATCTTTTGTCTCCCTGAAGTGTGTGTCTGTATGTGTGTGTGTGGAGCCTGCTGTTTGCATATGTGTGTGTGCAGCTTGTCATTTATTTATTTTATGCCACATCGATTCCGCGAGTTCGATATTGTCAATATTTTTATGAAGTACATTTTGTGTACACCTTAGCATATTTAGTCATGTATATCTATTAGCAATTGTTTTAAATTTCATGTTGCTGTTAAATACCGCTAATTAATATGAAATATTTTTTGATTTTGATTGTCGATTTTCAAAACATAAGAACTTATTTTAGAAATATAACGAATTATTTAGATACGAACCTCTTATTCTCTGGTCCTTGATTTACGACATCCTTTGTTCTAATTTTACATCCGCGCAGCTCCTGAAACTACATCGCAGGTCATCTAGCTTATTGGCTCCCAGAGGGTACATGAAATTAAAACAAAACCATTACAAGTTTAGTGTTATTTGTAAACACAATAGGCATAAGTTTTAATTAGCATTAACGATGACGTGGCCAAGAATGGAACTGACTTAATATCAAATGGACCACGTCATCAATATATGAATACCATCTCTGGTACGTAGATTTCCTACGAATTGGAATTTTATATTAAATTCGATATTGTCAATATTTTTATGAAGTACATTTTGTGTTCACCTTAGCATATTTAGTCATGTATATCTATTAGCAATTATTTTAAATTTCATGTTGCTAGTTAATTACCGCTAATTAATATGAAATATTTTTGATTTTGATTGTCGATTATCAAAACCATATAAGAACTTATTTTAAAAATATAACGAATTATTTAGATACGAACCTCTTATTCTTTGGTCCTTGATTTACGACATCATTTGTGCTAATTTTACATCCAAGCAGCTCCTGAAACTATATCGCAGGTCATCTAGCTTATTGGCTCCCAGAGGTTACATGTAATTAAAACAAAACCATTACAAGTTTAGTTTTATTAGTAATCAGCATACGTTTTAATTAGCATTAACGATGTCGTGGCCAAGACTAGAACTGACTTAATTTCAAAAAACATTATATATAAAATTATCAAATATTATAAATTAAAAATATACTAGAAAGATTAAGTTTACTTAAAAATATTCGGTAAATATATGTTAAAAATATTAAGTTGACAAACACTAGAAATATATACTAAGAACAAAATCTATATTTGCACTGTGCCGTGTAGCTTACGTGCTACTAATGAGAATCGAAGCGAAGGGCGCAAAATTTGTATTTGCAAAATTTTCCATTTGCTTAGTTTAATTTAAATTAGTAATATTTAAAAAATATTCTAAAATTATTCGGGATATATATGTTAAAAATACTAAGTTGACAAACACTAGAAATATATACCATAAACAAAAACTATATTTGCACTGTGCCGTGTAGCTTACGTGCCACGAATGAGAATCGAGGAGGAGGGCGCAAAAAAAATATTCTAAAAATATTCGGTAAATATATGTTAAAAATATTAAGTGGACAAACACTAGAAATATATACTAGAAACAAAAACTATATTTGCACTGTGCTGTGTAGCTTACGTGCCACTAATGAGAATCGAGGAGGAGGGCGCAAAATTTTTACTTCCAAAATTTTCCATTTGCTTAGTTTAATTTCTAATTTAATTACTTATTCTCTCATTGTTTGTGTGTGCCATCTTCAGTTTGCAGCCTTTGGGATAATCTTTTGTCTCCCTGAAGTGTGTGTCTGTATGTGTGTGTGTGGAGCCTGCTGTTTGCATATGTGTGAGTGTAGCTTGTCATTTATTTATTTTATGCCACATCGATTCCGCGAGTTCGATATTGTCAATATTTTTATGAAGTACATTTTGTGTACACCTTAGCATATTTAGTCATGTATATCTATTAGCAATTGTTTTAAATTTCATGTTGCTAGTTAAATACCGCTAATTAATATTAAATATTTTTTAATTTTGATTGTCGATTTTCAAAACAACATAAGAACTTATTTTAGAAATATAACGAATTATTTAGATACGAACCTCTTATTCTTTGGTCCTTGATTTACGACATCCATTGTTCTGATTTTACATCAGCGCAGTTCCTGAAACTACATCGCAGGTCAGCTAGCTTATTGGCTCCCAGAGGATACATGAAATTAAAACAAAACCATTACAAGTTTAGTTTTATTAGTTAACAGCATACGTTTTAATTAGCATTAACGATGTCGTGGCCAAGACTAGAACTGACTTAATTTCAAAAAACATTATATATAAAATTATCAAATATTATAAATTAAAAATTTACTAGAAAGATTATGTTTACTTAAAAATATTCGGTAAATATATGTTAAAAATATTAAGTTGACAAACGCTAGAAATATATACTAAGAACAAAATCTATATTTGCACTGTGCCGTGTAGCTTACGTGCCACTAATGAGAATCGAAGCGAAGGGCGCAAAATTTTTACTTCCAAAATTTTCCATTTGCTTAGTTTAATTTCTAATTTAATTACTTATTCTCTCATTGTTTGTGTGTGCCATCTTCAGTTTGCAGCCTTTGGGATAATCTTTTGTCTCCCTGAAGTGTGTGTCTGTATGTGTGTGTGTGGAGCCTGCTGTTTGCATATGTGTGAGTGCAGCTTGTCATTTATTTATTTTATGCCACATCGATTCCGCGAGTTCGATATTGTCAATATTTTTATGAAGTACATTTTGTGTACACCTTAGCATATTTAGTCATGTATATCTATTAGCAATTGTTTTAAATTTCATGTTGCTAGTTAAATACCGCTAATTAATATGAAATATTTTTTGATTTTGATTGTCTATAATCAAAACAACATAAGAACTTATTTTAAAAATACAACGAATTATTTAGATATAAACCTCTTATTCTTTGGTCCTTGATTTATGACATCCTTTTCGCTGATTGTATATTCAGATAGCTCCTAATATTACATCGTAGGTCATCTAGCGTATTGGCTTCCAGAGGGATCTTATAATTGAAACTAAACCATTATAACTTTCACAGTAGCATATTTTGTTATGTATATCTATTAGCAATTGTTATAAATTTCATGTTGTAGTTAATAACTGCTAATTAATATTAAATAATTTTTGATTTTGATTGTCGATTTTCAAAACAACATAAGAACTTATTTTAGAAATATAACGAATTATTTAGATACGAACCTCTTATTCTTTGGTCCTTGATTTACGACATCCTTTGTTCTGATTTTACATCAGCGCAGTTCCTGAAACTACATCGCAGGTCATCTAGCTTATTGGCTCCCAGAGGTTACATGTAATTAAAACAAACCATTACAAGTTTAGTTTTATTAGTAAACAGCATACGTTTTAATTAGCATTAACGATGTCGTGGCCAAGAGTAGAACTGACTTAATTTCAAAAAACATTATATATAAAATTATCAAATATTATAAATTAAAAATATACTAGAAAGATGAAGTTTACTTAAAAATATTCTAAAAATATTCGGTAAATATATGTTAAATATATTAAGTTGACAAACACTAGAAATATATACTAAGAACAAAATCTATATTTGCACTGTGCCGTGTAGCTTACGTGCCACTAATGAGAATCGAAGCGAAGGGCGCAAAATTTTTATTTACAAAATTTTCCATTTGCTTAGTTTAATTTAAATTAGTAATATTTAAAAAATATTCTAAAATTATTCGGTATATATATGTTAAAAATACTAAGTTGACAAACACTAGAAATATATACCATAAACAAAAACTATATTTGCACTGTGCCGTGTAGCTTACGTGCCACTAATGAGAATCGAGGAGGAGGGCGCAAAAAAAATATTCTAAAAATATTCGGTAAATATATGTTAAAAATATTAAGTGGACAAACACTAGAAATATATACTAGAAACAAAAACTATATTTGCACTGTGCTGTGTAGCTTACGTGCCACTAATGGGAATCGAGGGGGAGGGCGCAAAATTTTTACTTGCAAAATTTTCCATTTGCTTAGTTTAATTTCTAATTTAATTACTTATTCTCTCATTGTGTGTGTGTGCCATCTTCAGTTTGCAGCCTTTGGGATAATCTTTTGGCTCCCTGAAGTGTGTGTCTGTATGTGTGTGTGTGGAGCCTGCTGTTTGCATATGTGTGAGTGTAGCTTGTCATTTATTTATTTTATGCCACATCGATTCCGCGAGTTCGATATTGTCAATATTTTTATGAAGTAAATTTTGTGTACACCTTAGCATATTTAGTCATGTATATCTATTAGCAATTGTTTTAAATTTCATGTTGCTAGTTAAATACCGCTAATTAATATGAAATATTTTTTGATTTTAATTGTCGATTTTCAAAACAACATAAGAACTTATTTTAGAAATATAACGAATTATTTAGATACGAACCTCTTATTCTCTGGTCCTTGATTTACGACATCCTTTGTTCTAATTTTACATCCGCGCAGCTCCTGAAACTACATCGCAGGTCATCTAGCTTATTGGCTCCCAGAAGGTACATGAAATTAAAACAAAACCATTACAAGTTTAGTGTTATTTGTAAACACAATAGGCATAAGTTTTAATTAGCATTAACGATGACGTGGCCAAGAATGGAACTGACTTAATATCAAATGGACCACGTCATCAATATATGAATACCATCTCTGGTACGTAGATTTCCTACGAATTGGAATTTTATATTAAATTCGATATTGTCAATATTTTTATGAAGTACATTTTGTGTTCACCTTAGCATATTTAGTCATGTATATCTATTAGCAATTGTTTTAAATTTCATGTTGCTAGTTAAATACCGCTAATTAATATGAAATATTTTTGATTTTGATTGTCGATTATCAAAACCATATAAGAACTTATTTTAAAAATATAACGAGTTATTTAGATACGAACCTCTTATTCTTTGGTCCTTGATTTACGACATCCTTTGTGCTAATTTTACATCCGCGCAGCTCCTGAAACTACATCGCAGGTAATCTAGCTTATTGGCTCCCAGAGGGTACATGAAATTAAAACAAAACCATTACAAGTTTAGTGTTAATTGTAAACACAATGGGCATAAGTTTTAATTAGCATTAACGATGACGTGGCCAAGAATGGAACTGACTTAATATCAAATGGACCACGTCATCAATATATGAATACCGTCTCTGGGACGTAGATTTCCTACGAATTGGAATTTTATATTAAATTCGATATTGTCAATAATTTTATGAAGTAAATTTTGTGTTCACCTCAGCATCATTAGTCATGTATTAGCAAGTGTTTCAAATTTCATGTTGCTAGTTAAGTACCGCTAATTAATATTAAATATGTTTTGATTTTGATTGTCTATAATCAAAACAACATAAGAACTTATTTTAAAAATACAACGAATTATTTAGATATAAACCTCTTATTCTTTGGTCCTTGATTTATGACATCCTTTTCGCTGATTGTATATTCGGATAGCTCCTAATATTACATCGTAGGTCATCTAGCGTATTGGCTTCCAGAGGGATCTTATAATTGAAACTAAACCATTATAACTTTCACAGTAGCATATTTTGTTATGTATATCTATCTATTAGCAATTGTTATAAATTTCATGTTGTAGTTAATAACTGCTAATTAATATTAAATAATTTTTGATTTTGATTGTCGATTTTCAAAACAACATAAGAACTTATTTTAGAAATATAACGAATTATTTAGATACGAACCTCTTATTCTTTGGTCCTTGATTTACGACATCCATTGTTCTGATTTTACATCAGCGCAGTTCCTGAAACTACATCGCAGGTCAGCTAGCTTATTGGCTCCCAGAGGATACATGAAATTAAAACAAAACCATTACAAGTTTAGTTTTATTAGTTAACAGCATACGTTTTAATTAGCATTAACGATGTCGTGGCCAAGACTAGAACTGACTTAATTTCAAAAAACATTATATATAAAATTATCAAATATTATAAATTAAAAATGTACTAGAAAGATTATGTTTACTTAAAAATATTCTAAAAATATTCGGTAAATATATGTTAAAAATATTAAGTTGACAAACACTAGAAATATATACTAAGAACAAAATCTATATTTGCACTGTGCCGTGTAGCTTACGTGCCACTAATGAGAATCGAAGCGAAGGGCGCAAAATTTTTATTTGCAAAATTTTCCATTTGCTTAGTTTAATTTAAATTAGTAATATTTAAAAAATATTCTAAAATTATTCGGTATATATATGTTAAAAATACTAAGTTGACAAACACTAGAAATATATACCATAAACAAAAACTATATTTGCACTGTGCCGTGTAGCTTACGTGCCACTAATGAGAATCGAGGAGGAGGGCGCAAAAAAAATATTCTAAAAATATTCGGTAAATATATGTTAAAAATATTAAGTGGACAAACACTAGAAATATATACTAGAAACAAAAACTATATTTGCACTGTGCTGTGTAGCTTACGTGCCACTAATGAGAATCGAGGAGGAGGCGCAAAATTTTTACTTGCAAAATTTTCCATTTGCTTAGTTTAATTTCCAATTGAATTACTTATTCTCTCATTGTGTGTGTGTGCCATCTTCAGTTTGCAGCCTTTGGGATAATCTTTTGTCTCCCTGAAGTGTGTGTCTGTATGTGTGTGTGCTGTTTGCATACGTGTGAGTGTAGCTTGTCATTTATTTATTTTATGCCACATCGATTCCGCGAGTTCGATATTGTCAATATTTTTATGAAGTAAATTTTGTGTACACCTTAGCATATTTAGTCATGTATATCTATTAGCAATAGTTTTAAATTTCATGTTGCTAGTTAAATACCGCTAATTAATATGAAATATTTTTTGATTTTGATTGTCGATTTTCAAAACAACATAAGAACTTATTTTAGAAATATAACGAATTATTTAGATACGAACCTCTTATTCTCTGGTCCTTGATTTACGACATCCTTTGTTCTAATTTTACATCCGCGCAGCTCCTGAAACTACATCGCAGGTCATCTAGCTTATTGGCTCCCAGAGGGTACATGAAATTAAAACAAAACCATTACAAGTTTACTGTTATTTGTAAACACAATAGGCATAAGTTTTAATTAGCATTAACGATGACGTGGCCAAGAATGGAACTGACTTAATATCAAATGGACCACGTCATCAATATGTGAATACCATCTCTGGTACGTAGATTTCCTACGAATTGGAATTTTATATTAAATTCGATATTGTCAATATTTTTATGAAGTACATTTTGTGTTCACCTTAGCATATTTAGTCATGTATATCTATTAGCAATTATTTTAAATTTCATGTTGCTAGTTAATTACCGCTAATTAATATGAAATATTTTTTATTTTGATTGTCGATTATCAAAACCATATAAGAACTTATTTTAAAAATATAACGAATTATTTAGATACGAACCTCTTATTCTTTGGTCCTTGATTTACGACATCATTTGTGCTAATTTTACATCCAAGCAGCTCCTGAAACTATATCGCAGGTCATCTAGCTTATTGGCTCCAGAGGTTACATGTAATTAAAACAAAACCATTACAAGTTTAGTTTTATTAGTAAACAGACTAGAACTGACTTAATTTCAAAAAACATTATATATAAAATTATCAAATATTATAAATTAAAAATATACTAGAAAGATTAAGTTTACTTAAAAATATTCTAAAAATATTCGGTAAATTTATGTTAAAAATATTAAGTTGACAAACACTAGAAATATATACTAAGAACAAAATCTATATTTGCACTGTGCCGTGTAGCTTACGTGCCACTAATGAGAATCGAGGCGAAGGGCGCAAAATTTTTATTTGCAAAATTTTCCATTTGCTTAGTTTAATTTAAATTAGTAATATTTAAAAAATATTTTAAAATTATACTGTATATATATTAAAAAAATACTAAGTTGACAAACACTAGAAATATACACCATAAACAAAAACTACATTCGCACTGTGCCGTGTAGCTTACGTGCCACTAATGAGAATCGAGGAGGAGGGCGCAAAAAAAATATTCTAAAAATATTCGGTAAATATATGTTAAAAATATTAAGTTGACAAACACTAGAAATATGTACTAGAAATTTGTTTCTAGTAGTAGTAGTAACTATATTTGCACTGTGCTGTGTAGCTTACGTGCCACTAATGAGAATCGAGGAGGAGGGCGCAAAATTTTTACTTCCAAAATTTTCCATTTGCTTAGTTTAATTTCTAATTTATTTACTTATTCTCTCATTGTTTGTGTGTGCCATCTTCAGTTTGCAGCCTTTGGGATAATCTTTTGTCTCCCTGAAGTGTGTGTCTGTATGTGTGTGTGTGTGGAGCCTGCTGTTTGCATATGTGTGAGTGCAGCTTGTCATTTATTTATTTTATGCCACATCGATTCCGCGAGTTCGATATTGTCAATATTTTTATGAAGTACATTTTGTGTACACCTTAGCATATTTAGTCATGTATATCTATTAGCAATTGTTTTAAATTTCATGTTGCTAGTTAAATACCGCTAATTAATATGAAATATTTTTTGATTTTGATTTTCCAAACAACATAAGAACTTATTTTAGAAATATAACGAATTATTTAGATACGAACCTCTTATTCTCTGGTCCTTGATTTACGACATCCTTTGTTCTAATTTTACATCCGCGCAGCTCCTGAAACTACATCGCAGGTCATCTAGCTTATTGGCTCCCAGAGGGTACATGAAATTAAAACAAAACCATTACAAGTTTAGTGTTATTTGTAAACACAATAGGCATAAGTTTTAATTAGCATTAACGATGACGTGGCCAAGAATGGAACTGACTTAATATCAAATGGACCACGTCATCAATATATGAATACCATCTCTGGTACGTAGATTTCCTACGAATTGGAATTTGATATTAAATTCGATATTGTCAATATTTTATGAAGTACATTTTGTGTTCACCTTAGCATATTTAGTCATGTATATCTATTAGCAATTATTTTAAATTTCATGTTGCTAGTTAATTACCGCTAATTAATATGAAATATTTTTGATTTTGATTGTCGATTATCAAAACCATATAAGAACTTATTTTAAAAATATAACGAATTATTTAGATACGAACCTCTTATTCTTTGGTCCTTGATTTACGACATCATTTGTGCTAATTTTACATCCAAGCAGCTCCTGAAACTATATCGCAGGTCATCTAGCTTATTGGCTCCAGAGGTTACATGTAATTAAAACAAACCATTACAAGTTTAGTTTTATTAGTAAACAGCATACGTTTTAATTAGCATTAACGATGTCGTGGCCAAGACTAGAACTGACTTAATTTCAAAAAACATTATATATAAAATTATCAAATATTATAAATTAAAAATATACTAGAAAGATTAAGTTTACTTAAATATTCAAAAATATTCGGTAAATATATGTTAAAAATATTAAGTTGACAACACTAGAATTATATACTAAGAACAAAATCTATATTTGCACTGTGCCGTGTAGCTTACGTGCCACTAATGAGAATCGAAGCGAAGGGCGCAAAATTTTTATTTACAAAATTTTCCATTTGCTTAGTTTAATTTAAATTAGTATATTTAAAAAATATTCTAAAATTATTCGGTATATATATGTTAAAAATACTAAGTTGACAAACACTAGAAAATATATAAAAACACAAAAACTATATCTGCACTGTGCCGTGTAGCTTACGTGCCACTAATGAGAATCGAGGAGGAGGGCGCAAAAAAAATATTCTAAAAATATTCGGTAAATATATGTTAAAAATATTAAGTGGACAAACACTAGAAATATATACTAAAACAAAAACTATATTGCACTGTGCTGTGTAGCTACGTGCCACTAATGAGAATCGAGGAGAGGGCGCAAAATTTTTACTTGCAAAATTTTCCATTTGCTTAGTTTAATTTCTAATTTAATTACTTATTCTCTCATTGTGTGTGTGCCATCTTCAGTTTGCAGCCTTTGGGATAATCTTTTGGCTCCCTGAAGTGTGTGTCTGTATGTGTGTGTGTGGAGCCTGCTGTTTGCATATGTGTGAGTGTAGCTTGTCATTTATTTATTTTATGCCACATCGATTCCGCGAGTTCGATATTGTCAATATTTTTATGAAGTAAATTTTGTGTACACCTTAGCATATTTAGTCATGTATATCTATTAGCAATTGTTTTAAATTTCATGTTGCTAGTTAATACCGCTAATTAATATGAAATATTTTTTGATTTTGATTGTCGATTTCAAAACAACATAAGAACTTATTTTAAATATAACGAATTATTTAGATACGAACCTCTTATTCTTGGTCCTTGATTTACGACATCCTTTGTTCTAATTTTACATCCGCGCAGCTCCTGAAACTACATCGCAGGTCATCTAGCTTATTGGCTCCCAGAGGGTACATGAAATTAAAACAAAACCATTACAAGTTTAGTGTTATTTGTAAACACAATGGGCATAAGTTTTAATTAGCATTAACGATGACGTGGCCAAGAATGGAACTGACTTAATATCAAATGGACCACGTCATCAATATATGAATACCATCTCTGGTACGTAGATTTCCTACGAATTGGAATTTTATATTAAATTCGATATTGTCAATATTTTTATGAAGTAATTTTGTGTTCACCTTAGCATATTTAGTCATGTATATCTATTAGCAATTATTTTAAATTTCATGTTGCTAGTTAATTACCGCTAATTAATATGAAATATTTTTTGATTTTGATTGTCGATTATCAAAACATATAAGAACTTATTTTAAAAATATAACGAATTATTTAGATACGAACCTCTTATTCTTTGGTCCTTGATTTACGACATCATTTGTGCTAATTTTACATCCGCAGCTCCTGAAACTACATCGCAGGTCATCTAGCTTATTGGCTCCCAGAGGGTACATGAATTAAAACAAAACCATTACAAGTTTAGTTTTATTAGTAAACAGCATACGTTTTAATTAGCATTAACGATGACGTGGCCAAGACTAGAACTGACTTAATTTCAAAAAACATTATATAAAAAATTATCAAATATTATAAATTAAAAATATACTAGAAAGATTAAGTTTACTTAAAAATATTCTAAAAATATTCGGTAAATATATGTTAAAAATATTAAGTTGACAAACACTAGAAATATATACTAAAACAAAATCTATATTTGCACTGTGCCGTGTAGCTTACGTGCCACTAATGAGAATCGAGGCGAAGGGCGCAAAATTTTATTTGCAAAATTTTCCATTTGCTTAGTTTAATTTAAATTAGTAATATTTAAAAAATATTCTAAAATTATTCGTATATATATTTAAAAAATACTAAGTTGACAAACACTAGAAATATATACCATAAACAAAAACTATATTTGCACTGTGCCGTGTAGCTTACGTGCCACTAATGAGAATCGAGGAGGAGGGCGCAAAAAAATATTCTAAGTTAAAAATATTAAGTTGACAAACACTAGAAATATATACTAGAACAAAACTATATTTGCACTGTGCGTGTAGCTTACGTGCCACTAATGAGAATCGAGGAGGAGGGCGCAAAATTTTTACTTAAAATTTTCCATTTGCTTAGTTTAATTTCTAATTTAATTACTTATTCTCTCACCATCTTCAGTTTGCAGCCTTTGGGATAATCTTTTGTCTCCCTGAAGTGTGTGTCTCCTGCTGTTTGCATATGTGTGAGTAGCTTCATTTATTTATTTTATGCCATCGATTCCGCGAGTTCGATATTGTCAATATTTTTATGAAGTAAATTTTGTACACCTTAGCATATTTAGTCATGTATATCTATTAGCAATTGTTTTAAATTTCATGTTGCTAGTTAATACCGCTAATTAATATGAAATATTTTTTGATTTTGATTGTCGATTTTCAAAACAACATAAGAACTTATTTTAAAATATAACGAATTATTTAGATACGAACCTCTTATTCTTGGTCCTTGATTTACGACATCCTTTGTTCTAATTTTACATCCGCGCAGCTCCTGAAACTACATCGCAGGTCATCTAGCTTATTGGCTCCCAGAGGGTACATGAAATTAAAACAAAACCATTACAAGTTTAGTGTTATTTGTAAACACAATGGCATAAGTTTTAATTAGCATTAACGATGACGTGGCCAAGAATGAACTGACTTAATATCAAATGGACCACGTCATCAATATATGAATACCATCTCTGGTACGTAGATTTCCTACGAATTGGAATTTTATATTAAATTCGATATTGTCAATATTTTTATGAAGTAAATTTTGTGTTCACCTTAGCATATTAGTCATGTATTAGCAATTGTTTTAAATTTCATGTTGCTAGTTAATTACCGCTAATTAATATGAAATATTTTTTGATTTTGATTGTCGATTATCAAAACAACATAAGAACTTATTTTAAAATATAACGAATTATTTAGATACGAACCTCTTATTCTTTGGTCCTTGATTTACGACATCCTTTGTTCTAATTTTACATCCGCGCAGCTCCTGAAACTACATCGCAGGTCATCTAGCTTATTGGCTCCCAGAGGGTACATGAAATTAAAACAAAACCATTACAAGTTTAGTGTTATTTGTAAACACAATGGCATAAGTTTTAATTAGCATTAACGATGACGTGGCCAAGAATGGAACTGACTTAATATCAAATGGACCACGTCATCAATATATGAATACCATCTCTGGTACGTAGATTTCCTACGAATTGGAATTTTATATTAAATTCGATATTGTCAATATTTTTATGAAGTAAATTTTGTGTTCACCTTAGCATATTTAGTCATGTATATCTATTAGCAATTATTTTAAATTTCATGTTGCTAGTTAATTACCGCTAATTAATATGAAATATTTTTGATTTTGATTGTCGATTATCAAAACATATAAGAACTTATTTTAAAAATATAACGAATTATTTAGATACGAACCTCTTATTCTTTGGTCCTTGATTTACGACATCCTTTGTTCTAATTTTACATCCGCAGCTCCTGAAACTACATCGCAGGTCATCTAGCTTATTGGCTCCCAGAGGTTACATGTAATTAAAAAACAAACCATTACAAGTTTAGTTTTATTAGTAAACAGCATACGTTTTAATTAGCATTAACGATGACGTGGCCAAGACTAGAACTGACTTAATTTCAAAAAACATTATATATAAAATTATCAAATATTATAAATTAAAATATACTAGAAAGATTAAGTTTACTTAAAAATATTCGGTAAATATATGTTAAAATATTAAGTTGACAAACACTAGAAATATATACTAAGAACAAAATCTATATTTGCACTGTGCCGTGTAGCTTACGTGCCACTAATGAGAATCGAGGCGAAGGGCGCAAAATTTTTATTTGCAAAATTTTCCATTTGCTTAGTTTAATTTAAATTAGTAATATTTAAAAAATATTCTAAAAATACGTATATATATTAAAAAATACTAAGTTGACAAACACTAGAAATATATACCATAAACAAAAACTATATTTGCACTGTGCCGTGTAGCTTACGTGCCACTAATGAGAATCGAGGAGGAGGGCGCAAAAAAAATATTCGGTAAATATATGTTAAAAATATTAAGTTGACAAACACTAGAAATATATACTAGAAACAAAAACTATATTTGCACTGTGCTGTGTAGCTTACGTGCCACTAATGAGAATCGAGAGGAGGGCGCAAAATTTTTACTTGCAAAATTTTCCATTTGCTTAGTTTAATTTCTAATTTAATTACTTATTCTCTCATTGTTTGTGTGTGCCATCTTCAGTTTGCAGCCTTTGGGATAATCTTTTGTCTCCCTGAAGTGTGTGTCTGTATGTGTGTGTGTGGAGCCTGCTGTTTGCATATGTGTGAGTGCAGCTTGTCATTTATTATTTTATGCCACATCGATTCCGCGAGTTCGATATTGTCAATATTTTTATGAAGTAATTTTGTGTACACCTTAGCATATTTAGTCATGTATATCTATTAGCAATTGTTTTAAATTCATGTTGCTAGTTAAATACCGCTAATTAATATGAAATATTTTTTGATTTTGATTGTCGATTTTCAAAACAACATAAGAACTTATTTTAAAATATAACGAATTATTTAGATACGAACCTCTTATTCTTTGGTCCTTGATTTACGACATCCTTTGTTCTAATTTTACATCCGCGCAGCTCCTGAAACATCGCAGGTCATCTAGCTTATTGGCTCCCAGAGGGTACATGAAATTAAAACAAAACCATTACAAGTTTAGTTTTATTAGTAAACACAGCATAAGTTTTAATTAGCATTAACGATGACGTGGCCAAGAATAGAACTGACTTAATATCAAATGGACCACGTCATCAATATATGAATACCATCTCTGGTACGTAGATTTCCTACGAATTGGAATTTTTTTAAATTTGATATTGTCAATATTTTTATGAAGTAAATTTTGTGTACACCTCAGCATCGTTAGTCATGTATATCTATTAGCATTGTTTTAAATTTCATGTTGCTAGTTAATTACCGCTAATTAATATTAAATATTTTTGATTTTGATTGTCGATTATCAAAACAACATTAAAAACTTATTTTAAAAAATATAACGAATTATTTAGATACGAACCTCTTATTCTTTGGTCCTTGATTTACGACATCCTTTGTTCTAATTTTACATCCGCGCAGCTCCTGAAACTACATCGCAGGTCATCTAGCTTATTGGCTCCCAGAGGGTACATGTAATTAAAACAAAACCATTACAAGTTTAGTTTTATTTGTAAACACAATGGGCATAAGTTTTAATTAGCATTAACGATGACGTGGCCAAGAATAGAACTGACTTAATATCAAATGGACCACGTCATCAATATATGAATACCATCTCTGGTACGTACATTTCCTACGAATTGGAATTTTCTGTTAAATTCGATATTGTCAATATTTTTATGAAGTAAATTTTGTGTACACCTTAGCATGTTTAATCATGTATATCTATTAGCAATTGTTTTAAATTTCATGTTGCTAGTTAATTACCGCTAATTAATATTAAATATTTTTTGATTTAGATTGTCTATAATCAAAACAACATAAGAACTTATTTTAAAATATAACGAATTATTTATTATAAACCTCTTATTCTATGGTCCTTGATTTATGACATCCTTTTCGCTGATTGTATATTCGGATAGCCCTAATATTACATCGTAGGTCATCTAGCGTATTGGCTTCAGGAGGGAACTTATAATTGAAACTAAACCATTATAACTTTCACAGTAGCATATTTTGTTATGTATATATGCTATAATAATGCTAATTATAATACTAATAATGCCAATATATGTATATTAGCAATTGTTATAAATTTTCATGTTGTAGTTAATAACCGCTAATTAATATTAAATATTTTTTGATTTTGATTGTCGATTTTCAAAACAACATAAGAACTTATTTTAGGATTATAACGAATTATTTAGATACGAACCTCTTATTCTTTGGTCCTTGATTTACGGCATCATTTGTGCTAATTTCACATTCGCGCAGCTCCTGAAACTATATCCCAACTATATCGCATACCTGAAACTATCATCTAGCTTATTGGCTCCCAGAGGGTACATGTAATTAAAAACAAAAAATTACAAGTTTAGTGTTCGGTGCC